>NW_010144458.1:86754-89552 GCF_000699245.1 Pterocles gutturalis
CAGGAATGCAGGAATGAAAATCTAATATAGCTGATCCGGGTTGACTTGGGACATTTTCTGACTTTTTGCTCTTGAAACAATTCACTTCTCATAAAGAGTTACTGGCTTTGATCTGTTTGGTTTTTCCCTTGCTCTGCTTTTCTCTTGTAGAAAAATAAGTAATTCAATTGCAGGCTGGTGAGAATTTCTCTCGACAAGGCTGAGCTGCTGCAGTTTGAACGCTGAACAGAAGAGAAAACAATTGCATCCTTCCCAGTGCTACTTCATTGGTACCCAATGACTCCATGGTTGTTCTGCCAACCTTTCTACGGGGCTCCAGCAGCAGCTGGGATGTTGTATGTGCACAAGAGAAGGTCAGGCAGTTTGCTGAGCTTTGCTTTTTTTTTTTTCCCCCCTGAAATCGTGGCCTTCCTGCTCCATTGAACAGAGATGGTCAGGAGCTCCTGGAGCAATTTTCCAAATAAAAGAGACCTTTTTTTTTTTTTGTAATCCAAATATATTGCAAGAATGTTTCAGCAGAAGATGTTTCCTGTAGTGTGGTAATTCAGATTAACATGCTGAGAAAGGCCTGAAAATAAGTGGAGACTGGGTAGAGACAGGCGGCATCGCTGTGTCCCAGGAGGTGACTCGGGAGCACCGATGGAGAGGTCGCAGGCTCTGCTACAGCTGCCCACTGAAATCAAGCACTAGCTCTGAATCAAGCAGGGCTGGAATTTGAAAGAGAGAGATCTTTCTTGGTTTATTTGCTTTCTTTTCCCATGTAAATGCCCTCATTATTTTGAGGCAATTATTTTGCTGTCTTTTCACCAAAAATAAGCTCATCTTCCATTTAAAAAAATATGGAGTTTGTCCCTCTATGGAAAAGGAAAACTTCTACAAGACCAGAAGTTTCTTTTTTTTTTTTTTTTAAACTAAGCTGTAGCATTAGCAGTGTTATGCATATGGCACAGAAGGAGATCAATGTCCGTATCTTTAAGCTTCAGCCTGAATCTTCATCCCAACAGTTAATTCATTAACTGTAGTTATTTTAAAAAGAAGCAATAACACGACCAGAACACCATGAACTGCCTTTACTTTGCTCCTCTCTTTCGCCTCTAGAGCTTTCCCTGGGGACGACCTTACGATATGTAGCACACCCTGAAAAAAACCAAGCTGAACACAGAAACCTCCATGCATTTGACAACTTGGACAGCATTCCTGGAGGAACAGGGCACCAGAGCGTTCCTCTGCAGGAAGATGCTTTCCATGAGAAAGTCCCCGGGCATTCCCTTCTCCCTATTTTGCAGTTCTGAAAAAAGTAAAGCATTGGCTGCAAGTCGCCTTCCTCACATCTTTCTGAAGTTTGAGAAGCACTTCCTTGTCAGCAAGTTCCTAGACCAGGATTTAGACAATTGAAGCTCCTCAGGGTGCGCTGGGGGAGATGGGTGCACCCACCGGGGAGTACTGGGAACCCTTCCTCCCTCTCCCAGTAACGCCTTTTTGCTACCATCTAGTGGACACCAGCGGCTGTGATCAAACAGACTTTTGGGGATGTCAGCAACAGGGTGGAGAGCTGTGTACAGAAATTTCCCCTGGATTTCTTTGGTGTCAGAGTTTGCTTTGCTGCTCCTGGGCGCTGACCCTACTGTTGGTCCATGGTGCGGCGCAGGAAGCCCAAGGCAGAGCTGTGCCACGCTCCTGTCGGAGATCTGCCCGCCGTGATGCTACAGCTCCTTCATCCCGTGCTCCTGGGTGCCTGATGCTCGGCTGCTTTGGGGTGATGCACGCTGTAAAACTGCCCGAGAGCCCAGAAGGTCCCCGATACTGTTTCTATTGAAGGAAAGACCACAGTTGTCTTCTGACCCTGTGCTGGGTTTCATTGAGACATCAGAGGGACCTTTGCTCAATGTCCTGGACCGTGACATTTCAGGACAGCAACTTGTCTGAAGGCCACATCAAGTCAAGAACCTTGATTTATACGCTGTGAAAAGTGGCCCTTGGCCTAAAGAGATTACCACCTACCAAATGGAGAGGATATTTTTGTCTTAAACTGGATGTATACACCAAACCAGTCAGAGTAATAAAGCATTAGGAGCTACAATGAGGCACCTAACCATCGTTAGATGGAAGTGGCCTTGGAAGCCTTATGACCCTGCTGAGTGTTTGTTCTCCCTTAGTAAAAATTCTGTTACTTCATGTATGTAATCGCTATTTACTTTGTACTTCGCTACTGAAAAGCACTTTTATTCAAGAACATTTTAAAACCACAACCAGCAGAACAGCTTCTTTCAATGACCACAGAAGAATCTTTTCTAGCACTTCAGTTTAAAACATTGATACTAAACATGAAAAAAAAAAAAAAAAAAAAAAAAAGTCGACAGAATACCAAATTTCCTCTGGAAAGAAAAAGCAATAGTTGGAAAACCTGAAACTGAACTCTGAAATCCATTTAATGAAACAGGCATTAAATATTCAGGAAGACTTGATCCATTTTTGGCTCAATACACCACACAGAGTTTCTAAAGAAAAGGATTTTCTCGGCCCAGAGAATATCAATAATTTTCAATATCTCATGGTCTAGAGACACAGATGCTTTTTCGTAGATCACAATAATATAAACCAAATTAGATTTCATTCTGTTCATGCATGTGAGTGAATTAAAAACAAACTGAGCTCTACCCAATCAGTTCTACAGCAAAAAAAAAAAAAAAAAAAAACAACAACTCCACCTCCACAAATGCACAATTCAAGTCT
The DNA here is from genome assembly GCF_000699245.1 of Pterocles gutturalis. Lineage (NCBI taxonomy): Eukaryota > Metazoa > Chordata > Aves > Pterocliformes > Pteroclidae > Pterocles > Pterocles gutturalis. Next base: position 89,488 of record NW_010144458.1, read on the forward strand.
CTGTTTATGTGATTTTACTTTTATTTTATAATGTATTTAGCCCAGAACCACAAACATACATCCAT
>NW_010144458.1:89595-91560 GCF_000699245.1 Pterocles gutturalis
CTAACATAACGTACATTGTTCTTCAGTCCCTAATCCCTAATTAAATCCCTTCAGGCCTCTGCAGTCGATCCACAAATATGTCTTTGGGAGATGAGTGTTAGCACTGGCTGCGTCTGCAGCAGGAAAAACGGAGATGGAATCGAAACTTGTATTTTGCAGCTTTCCACGGTTAGCTGTGTGAACTGCAGAAGTGAGGATTAAAGCTCTTTAGCTCCTGGGCTTGTCAGTCAGAGAGTGGGTTTCAGAAAAATGTATGTTGCAATGCAGTGTGCATGCACTAAAATCCACATGTACTGGAAGAGAAGGTGTATGTTGAAAGGTGACTCTTATCTCACATAAGCAGATGACATAGATTTAAAATTTCAGTTCTATTTACATCCCAAAAAAATAAACTAATCTGGATTGCAGAGTATTACAGTCCTTTACAAAACGATAAACCAGAAATAAATCACAAGGCAGTCACAGTCTTTCTAACATGAATTAAAAACTCTGAACGAAATACTCTTTAAGGTAATCATCTAAAATGACAGCAGAGGGTGCTATCATTTCTCCTTCGAGTCATGGTGTCAGAACTGAATCTGTGGCTCTTTCACTCCTTGTGTTGTTGCCCTCAAGAATCTCGAAAAAAACCAAATTCTGACATTTGGTGGAAGTAATTCAGAAGGGAGTTAGAGCTCAGCGGTGGAGGAAGGAAACATATTCTGTTATGTACATAATGTCAGAACTCAACTTCTAAATGTGAAGGCTCTGCAACAAGCACTTTGATCTTACAAAACTAAAATGTAGAGAAATTTGCTGTTCTCTGGTTAAATTTCTCTTTTCTCTAGAAACACAAATGACAGACCTTTTGAATCTGTAAATATTTATCCCTCATTAATTCATGCCTTATCTGCTACGGATTGTTGTCCTTACTGAACTGCTCAAACAGAAATGACAGGATAATATTGCTAAATGTTCCCAACGTCCTGCCCATCAAAGTCACTTAGTCATCCCTGGCAAGAACAGACACAAGAACACATTGCATCCTTTGCAATTTTGTCTGTGAGATAAACAAATGACCTAGAAACAGTCTCAGCCTTTTCTGCCACCTGAAATCTCCACTTAACCAGTACATACAAAGCATGGTTTCCTTGGATTTAGGCTTACCTCCCTTTCTTTCGAAGCTCGATTGCTCAAAGTGTGGCCTGTGGGGTCCCAGTCAAGCAAAGTACTTAAACTCTGTCCCAGTCTGAAGGGAGCAGATAGCCCAGCGTGAGGTGAGATGTTGAACTTGCTGCTGAGAATGCCATGCTGAGTGTCCTTCAGGATAAGCCCCAAAATGCCAAAGCACAGCCCAGAGTTTCTAAACTCCCTACATGCTGGATGAGTTCTCCACATTCTCTTATTGCTCTAGAACCAGAACAGAATAGCACTGAATAGATTTTTTTTTTTTTTTTCAATTCAGGGTTGTCATGAGAAATACTCTCTGTGAATTACACCCTATTAAATTTATCCTATTATCCTGTTTTGGCTGGGACAGATTTAACTTCCTTCACAGTAGCTAGAAGAGGATATGTTTTGGATTTGTGCTGAGAAGGTGGCTGATAACCTACGGATGTTTATAGCTGCTGCCAGGACAGTCAAGGACTTTTCAGCCTCTCTGCTGTGCCCGTGTCTGCAGGGGCAGGAGAAGTTGGAGGGAGCACAGTCCCAGTTACTGGCTTAGGATTCTACTTTAGGTTTACGATTAAGACTTAAATTGGCCAATGATCTATTCCACAGCCTGCCCCGTCTCATGCACGTCATGCCCAGTTTGTAGCTGAGGCTCTGTTCAGAAGTTCTCCCCATCTCTCTCTCTCTGTTTGCTCTCAGTCTCTCAGACTCTCAGGCTTTTACCTCTTTTCTGGCATTGCAGTTTTGGGACACCCTCCATGCTCCAGGATCGTTAGACAGGAATGGCCGAGCCTTGGTCATCAGGTGGTGAGC
>NW_010144459.1:0-210 GCF_000699245.1 Pterocles gutturalis
CCCCCCCCCTCTGGCTCCGCCACCCTGGAGCTTACTGGGTAAAAAAGCTCCAAAGGTGGTAAAATTGCCCTGGGGAGTTCGGCTGCCCCCGCCCAGGGCTTGTGCCCAGTGTCCCTTGTGCCCGGTGTCACTTGTGCCCAGTGTCCCTTGTGCCCCTCATCCCTTGTGCCCAGTGTCCCTTGTGCCCGGTGTCCCTTGTGCCCCGCATCC
>NW_010144459.1:442-2697 GCF_000699245.1 Pterocles gutturalis
CCTCATCACTTGTGCCCAGCGTCCCTTGTGCCCCTCGTCACTTGTGCCCAGTGTCCCTTGTCCCCGGTGTCCCTTGTGTCCAGTGTCCCTTGTGCCCCTCATCACTTGTGCCCAGCGTCCCTTGTGCCCCTCGTCACTTGTGCCCAGTGTCCCTTGTCCCCGGTGTCCCTTGTGTCCAGTGTCCCTTGTGCCCCTCATCACTTGTGCCCAGTGTCCCTTGTGCCCAGTGTCCCTTGTGCCTGGTGTCCCTTGTGCCCCTCATCACTTGTGCCCAGTGTCCCTTGTGCCCAGTGTCCCTTGTGCCTGGTGTCCCTTGTGCCCCTCATCACTTGTGCCCAGCGTCCCTTGTCCCTGGTGTCACTTGTGCCTGGTGTCCCTTCTGCCCAGCGTCCCTTGTGCCTGGTGTCCCTTCTGCCCAGTGTCCCTTGTGCCTGGCATCCCTCATGCCTGGCATTGCTTGTGCCCGGTGTCCCTTGTCCCCAGCACTGCCTGTGCCCAGTGTCCCTTATGCCCAGCACTGCTCCTTCCTGACACCTCATGTGCCCGGTGCACCTTGTCACTCCCACCTGGATGTCACCCGTGCCCCGTGTACGACGTCCCTCGTGCCTGGCACTGCTCACTCCTGGCATCGCTTGTGCTCAGCACACGATGTCACTCGTGCCCAGGCGTTGCTCACACCCGGCGTCACCCATGCCTGTCACACACATTGCTCATGCCCGTCCCTCCTCGTGCCACACCATGTCCCCTCGATGGGACAAAGCAGGACCCCCTGTATAACCCCATCGCCGTGAAGCATCTTTATTGTCGTCACCACGGTGTCACCCCCATGGTGACAGGGACACTGCGGGGACCATCGGGGCCGGGTGGTCACCATCCTGGGGGTTCTCAGATGCTGCCTGGAGGGAGTGGGGACACATGGGGTGGCAGGAGTGACACACCCCTTGGGGACAGGGGACGGGCTGGATGTGCCATTACCTGCAGGGTAGTTGTCTCCGGGGAGGGGAGTGTAACCTGTAAGAGGGAGTAAAAGGGGTGAGGACAGTCCGTGTCACCCACTGTCCTTGTCCCCCCGCTATGCCACTGTCCCTGTCCCTGTCCCTCCTCCACCGCTCACCCGGTGCCGGTGGCCTGGCCCGGTAGCGATAGACGCCGGTGATGAAGAAACTGAGCCCCAACGCCATCACCACGGTGGCCGCAGCCACCTTCAACGTCAACCCTGGGGACAAACCAGGACCTGTGGGGACATCGGGGACACCTGTGAGCACCCACGTGGCGAGGACCCAGGTGTTGGGGTGGGTGATGTCCCCCCCTGTGGTGACCCAAACTCACGCCAGTCCTCCAGGAGGGGCTGCTGCAGGCTGGCGTGTTGCACGGAGCACGTGTAGGTGTCCCCAGCCACCGGAGCCACCATCAAGGTCACCTGCGTCTGGTAGGTCCAGTCACCGTTGGGGACGGCGGAGATGGGGGGGTGTTCGCCGGGCTCAGCGATGTCCCCGTTGCGCAGCCAGATGACGGTCACCTCGGGGGGGTAGAAGCCCCAAACGTGGCAGGTGAGGAGGACGGGCGCCCGGGCGTTGCTTGTCTCGGAGGAGATGACGAGGGCTTGAGGTGGTGCTGGAGCGGGGGGACGGTCGGTGCCAGGGTGAGCCCTGGGTGATGTCCCCAGGTGATGTCCCCATGCAATATCCCTGTGCAATGCTCCCCGTGCAATGTGCAATGCAACATCCCTTTGCAAAGCCCCGTGCAATGTTCCGTGCAACATCCCCGTGCAATGTGCAATGCAACATCACCGTGCAATGCTCCCCGTGCAATGTGCAAAGCAATGCCCTGTGCAAAGCAGTGCCCCATGCAAAGCCCTGTGCAAAGCTCCGCACAACATCCCCGTGCAACATGCAATGCAACGTCCTTGTGCAATGCTCTGTGCAATTCTCAGTGCAACATCCCTGTGCAATGCAACATCCCTTTGCAAAGCCCCGTGCAATTCTCCGTGCAATGCAACATCCCTTTGCAAAGCCCTGTGCAATACTCCGTGCAATGTGCAATGCAACATCTGTTTGCAAAGCCCAGTGTAATGCTGTGTGCAACATCCCTGTGCAATGCAACATACTCTGCAATGTGTCTGTGCAATGCTCTGTGCAACATCCCCGTGCACATGCAATGCAACATCCCTTTGCAAAGCCCTGTGCAATGCTCCGTGCAACGTGCAATGCAACATCCCTTTGCAAAGCCCTGTGCAATGCTCCGTGCAACATGCA
>NW_010144459.1:3072-4458 GCF_000699245.1 Pterocles gutturalis
CCGTGCAACATGCAATGCAACGTCCTTGTGCAATGCTCTGTGCGATGTCCCCATGCCACGTGCAATGCAACATCCCTTTGCAAAGCCCTGTGCAATGCTCCGTGCAACGTGCAATGCAATGTTCCCGTGCAATACTCTGTGCAACATCTCTGTGCAACGTGCAATGCAACATCTGTTTGCAAAGCCCCATGTAATGGTCTGTGCAACATCTCTGTGCAATGCAACATACTCTGCAATGTCCCTGTGCAATGCTCTGTGCAACATCCCCGTGCACATGCAGTGCAACATCCCTTTGCAAAGCCCTGTGCAATTCTCCATGCACATGCAATGCAACATCCCTTTGCAAAGCCCTGTGCAATGCTCCGTGCAACGTGCAATGCAACATCCCTTTGCAAAGCCCTGTGCAATGCTCCGTGCAACGTGCAATGCAACATCCCTTTGCAAAGCCCTGTGCAATGCTCCGTGCAACGTGCAATGCAACATCCCTTTGCAAAGCCCTGTGCAATGCTCCGTGCAACGTGCAATGCAACATCCCTTTGCAAAGCCCCGTGCAACGCTCCGTGCAACATCCCCATGCAATGTGCAATGCAACATCCCTTTGCAAAGCCCTGTGCAAAGCTCCGCGCAACATCCCCGTGCAACATGCAATGCAACGTCCTTGTGCAATGCTCTGTGCAACATCTCTGTGGAAAGTGCAATGCAACATCTGTTTGCAGAGCCCCATGTAATGGTCTGCGCAACATCTCTGTGCAATGCAACATACTCTGCAATGTCCCTGTGCAATGCTCCGTGCAACGTCCCTGTGCAATGCTCCTTGCAACATCCCCGTGCAATGCTCTGTGCAACATCCCCGTGCACATGCAATGCAACATCCCCATGCATCGCCCCCATGCAACCTCCTCATGCAACACCCACCCTGTGCAACACCCCCAACACACCCTACGCCCCGTCCCCGTGCAAAGCCCCTGTGCGCCGCAGGGCTCACTCTGCCGCTGCGCCGAGGAGGCCCAGAACTGGGTGGCCAGGTCACTGCACGCCCGCTGCCGGGCTTCGACGCGCTCCAGCCAGGCGGTGCCATTGTTGAGGATGGCAGCAAGGCTGGTGGCGTACGGGTGGAGCAGCCCAAAGTCGCAGGGGACGAAGAGCCGGTCATCAGGGTCGTAGCAGACCAGCTGGTTCTTGTTGAAGACGATGGAGAAGCCAAAATCCAGGGTGGAGCCGTTGGCTGCCAGGTGGCAGGAGCTGGCCATGTGGATCAGGAAGGCGCCTGTGAGGGGGACGCGGGGTGAGCGGCATCTCCTGAGGTGCCTCTGTCCATCCTCGTGTCTCTGTCCATGGCCGTCTGTCCCCATCCCTCCGTCTTTCCCCATCCCTCCATCACTCCCC
>NW_010144460.1:0-1028 GCF_000699245.1 Pterocles gutturalis
TATGATTCTATGATTCATTCTATGAAATCCATGTTGAGAGGTCCCAACAGCAGTATTCATCTGTCTTCCTCCGGGCTGGTCGCGTGATCGCAATCTACTGATGTGTCCTTCCAAGAGATGAGCTTTTGTGTTTTCTGTCCTCAGACAAGATTGGTCTGCCAACACCAGCCAGTAGCACTCTCCTGCATCTGTTGTACCTTCCCTCATGCTCCTCATGAGATCCTCTCTACAGTCCCCTCTCTGTTACCAGCCCCCAACTCAGTAACATTTTATTTTTTAAAATAATCATATGTCTCTCTGCCCTCCTTCTAACTGTCTAAGCCATGAGAACAACTTAAGTTTTGACTGATCTGAGGGGAAATTCCCAGCACAGAAATTTCCAGTTAGTTCCCCCCAATCAAATTGGTTTTTATAAATAATGCTCATAGATCTGAACTGTAACTAACTTGATAGCTACAGTTATCGGCTATTTTTGCAAGTGTGCTATCTGGAACAAATGGACGTCCTCCCCACTGGAGGCTGTGAATGGGATAATCCCACCGCCCCTGTTAGGTCAGAGGTCCTCCTTCTGTAGCCCTTGATCAAAGTTTGACACCACACGAACATACCCGGCTTGGCTCCAAGGACAGACTGCTTTATGCATGATGTTTGCTTCTGCAAAGCACTTGACGCTGTCCCACATGACATCCTGGTGGCAAAATTGGAAAAATATGGATTTGATGGGTAAGGAATTGGCTGGAGTGGTCGAACTCAGAGAGTTGTGGTCAATGGTTCCATGTCCAAATGGAGACCGATGACGAGTGGCGTTCCTCAGGGATTGGTACTGGGACCAGTGCTATTTAACATCTTTGTTGGAGACATGGACAGTGGGATTGAGTGCACCCTCAGCAAGTTTGTCGATGACACCAAGCTGTGTGGTGTGGTGGACACTCTGGAGGGAAGGGATGTCATCCAGTGGGACCTGGACAGGCTTGAGAGGTGAGCCCATGACGACCTCACGAAGTTCAAGAAAGCCAAGTGCAAGGTCC
>NW_010144461.1:0-557 GCF_000699245.1 Pterocles gutturalis
TAGTGAAAATCGAAAAATTTGGGAAAACCCCCCAAAAATTTGGGAAAACCCTCCAAAATTTTTTTTGGGGAAAAAAAAACACCAAAAATTTGGGGGGGGGGGAAAAAAAAAACCAAAATTTGGGAAAACCTTCAAAAATTTGGGAAAACATCTCAAAAATTTGCAAAACCCACAAAATTTGTGAAAACTCCCCAAACATTTGGGAAAAAAAACCCCCAAAATTTGGGAAAACACCAAAAATTTGGGGGGGAAAAAACCACCAAAAATTTGGGAAAACCCTCCAAAATCTGGGAAAATAAAACCCCCAAATTTTGGAAAAAAAAAAACCCCAAATTTTGGGAAAATCCAAAAATTTGAGAAAACCCCCAAATTTTGGGAAAATCACCCTCCCAAAATTTGGGAAAACCCTCCAAAATTTGGGAAAATAAAACCCCAAAAATTGGGAAAATCCAAAACTTTGGGAAAAAAAAAAACCCCAAAATTTGAGAAAAAAATCCCAAAAATTTGGGAAAATCCAAAACTTTGGGGAAACCCCCAAAATTAGGTAAACCACCCCC
>NW_010144462.1:0-1364 GCF_000699245.1 Pterocles gutturalis
GCTTCGGAGCTCTGGCTGTAACCCACCCAGAGCACAGCCTGCCTGCCTCACAACAAAACCCCACAAGTATTTTTCTTTGTTTGTAACATTTGGGGATCTCCCTCGGAGATTTCTCACCACTCCAAAGCACCCCCCCCAGAAAAAAAAAAAAAAAGTTTACATTGCTCAGATGAAGCCCCACTCCTGCCAGCTCTGCATCGCCGTCTGCTCCCTCCAGCACCCGTGGGAAGGCTTCGCTTTAACTTTACTTTCTACAAAATGTTATTATTATAAGGCTAATACCAGTTTTCAATGAAAAGAGCGCCACCTTGCAGGGTTTGGCGAGATAGAAAAAGTTGGAGCCCGGTGGGACCTAGGCAGAAAGTCCTGTGACTTGAGAAAATGTAACCCACCAGGCAAAAGAGCCAGGGAAATAAAAAAAAGTTTCGTGCGCCGAAAATGTTACTCTCTGCGAAGCTTTCAGGTTAACTGTTATGCCGCTTGACCACACAGTGGTTTTAAATAAATAACCAGAGCGTAGCTAAAAAAAAAATTAAAATCGTAGAGATAGTCTGAGCCATCCCACTGTAAAATCAACCCGAAGAAACGTGGTGGGGGTCATATATTTCAGAGATGTGTATTGCAAGTTTCTTTGAACTTGTGTGAAGTCCCTAGTGGTCGCTTAACACAGATCTGTTACTTGTGTGTGTGTTGGAGCTCTTGGGTAATGAGTATTCTTCTAAACTTTCGGTCTGAGGTTTGTTTGAACTTCCTACAGCAGAAAGAATGATTTTAGTGGTGTTGTCGCTGCTGCTGCTGGTTTGGTTTTTGGTTTTTGTTGTTGTTGTTTAAATCTGGGATGCGGGGGGGAACGGTGCAATACTGGTTGATCGCCACCCCGTATATATCCTGAATTAGCCACGATGACTGGGGCTGGAATTGCTAATGCTGAATTCAAGTCCACGCCACGCTTGTGCTATTCGCTTGGCTCTGGAGAAGGGAGCAGTGCTTTGAAATCCCCGGCAGAGAGAGGGGTATTTTAGCAGGCAGAGAGGTTGTGAGTGTCTGTAGGCTGTTTCTGCGCTGTTTCAGTCGCTAAAGACAACGTTCCTCTAGCAAAGCGCCCTTTGCGGATTTACTCACGGGGTGAAAAACGAACCCCAGCCCTCCAGCCTCGACGGGGTCCACGATCTTCTTTCTAATGCCTGGCTCTCGACCCCAGCCCTCCAGCTTCGACGGGGTCCACGATCTTCTTTCTAACGCCTGGCTCTCGAGATGCTGCGGGGGTACTTTTCTCGCGTGGGTTATTAGGTTTCGCAGCAGGCGGGGGATGTCTGCACTGGGTCGCGCCGAGCCCATGGCAGGCCGTGCCGGCAGCCCCCACG
>NW_010144463.1:0-2381 GCF_000699245.1 Pterocles gutturalis
ACCCAAACCATCCTGTGATTCTACGATTCATGCCTCCCCATCCCCTCCTCTTCCCCAGCTCATTCATAGAGGCTTTTGCAAAACTCACCTTTTCCTTGCCTTTCCCCTTTCTGGATGGAGTCGAACGGTGCTGCCCAGCCCTTGTCGAGGCTGCTACAAGGAAACGTGGTCGCTGCCCTTGACATGCAGCCCGGCTCTGGCTGACTCACATCCCAGGAATGGCAACACCTTCCCTAATCAGCCCCTGGCACCGCCGTCCCGTGGCAGCTTTCCCTGTCCAAGGGATGACGAGGCCAGGCACCGCTCCAGGGCTGCAGGTGGATTTCTGGCTGCTGCACAGCCAGAGCCAGTGCGGTACCCAACCTCTGCTGGGTGCAATTCAGCAATTAACTGAGGGACTGAAGCAGAAACATACCTATAGAGACTGTTTCGCTTTATTTTTGTCTTTCAGCTCTGCTACCAGTTCTCCCTCTTTTTCCCTCTGGCTCACACGTCAAGCTGACCCCTTCCAGCTCTATGGGAAAGACAACTGAATGTTATTCACTGTCTGGGAGAAGATGCTGATCTCCATTTTCTCAGCTGCTTGAAGCCTTAGCCACCTTCCCTGGCTATGACTAAGAAAGCAGCAGTGGCCAGAGGCCACCAGGGCTGTTTTGGTGACCCTGTGTCAAAAATCACAGCTCAGGTTTACACCTTTTGCACACTCGCTTCTCCCTGCTGGAGCTCCCCAGGGGGTGGAGCAGGGCTGGCTGCTGTTCTGCAGGTGCCTGCCCCTTGGCTGAGGCTAATGATCTGGCACGTTCGTTAGTCGCTCTCAGGAAAGTCACTCTTGCTGAAGACGTGATGTGACGGTACACGAGAACACCCTGCTGAAAAACCAGCTGGTGCAAAGTCCTTTCCACAGGTGACTCGCTGTTCCCGACAAAAACAGCTCCAAGACTCCACGCCTCCGGCTCCGCCGTGCTCGGTCCAGTGACCTTTCTGTGCCGTGCTGGGCTGCTGGTCCACAAGCTCCCCATTAGCTCTCACGTAGGGCTGGTAGTAACTACTAGGAACTTGGCTTCGTGCTGGGAAAAAAGATAGACCATTAAAAAACTCTCTGAAAGCAGAAATTCCCTCATCCTGCCATTTACAGGAAGAGAAGTGAGTCCAGCAACTGGGCTTTCTTCTCCATCAGTAGCACCTGTAATCCCAAAGCTTTATTATCTTTTTTTTAATACTACTCCTTTAGTAATGACACCCCTGAAGTTTATTTCCCCCTTTTTTGACACCTTGCTTACTCTCAGACAGATTTACACTGGAGGCTGTCGTAGCAGAAGTGCCCTGAATCTATTCATTCACGGCTGAGAAATGGAGTTAAATTATATGTTCAATTAGGTTGTCTTGGGTTTCATTGGGCTCATCCTTGAGATGCTTTGCAAACTCTGCATCTTATTGGCACTGGTGAGGCTCCAGGCTTTGGAGCATTGCCTGCCCAGCTTTGGAGGAGCATCACCTGCCCAGCTTTGGAAGAGCATCACCTGCCCAGCTTTGGAGGAGCATCACCTGCCCAGCTTTGGAAGAGCCCACCTGGAGGTAGCTCCTGTTTCATGCTGCTCCAACACCATCAGCTGTGGGAGAGCTGCTCCTTTTCCATAGTATGAGCAAAAAGAGAACTGGGGCTAAGTGTGATGTGGGCTATGCTGCTGGCTTCCCTGGATGAAATTATTCTGGTTTACATCAACTTAATAATTGGCTGGGGACTGGGGTGTAAACCCTGTTGTTCAGCCACCTCGGGCTAATTTGGTTTTAGCAAACATAGGTCCTGTGGGATCTGGAGCCAAGAATTTACACAAAGTCTATTAAACTACACTTTATCCAAACTTTTACACACAGACTCATAATTACGAGGGTGAATCGTCCGCCCGATTTCCGTGTGAGAGGCTGGATGTGTAGTTAAACTTGTGCCCGCAGCTTAACGAGAGTGAAACTTCCCCATGGGCTTGCCTGTACCCTGTTGAAACAGCACATCAGGAACTTGGTTTCTAGATTACATCAACACCTTTTGCTTCCTCCTATCGTGACAGGTCAAACCAGTAAGTACTTACTGATTTTAAATTGGAACCAGTTTTCCCAACTCCTCTTGCACCCGGGTGTAAAATGGTTGTGCAAAAGTATAATTGGGATGATAAAGCCCGGGATAATAACACCATCGGAGCAGGTATTTTGCTAGAGGTTGCATGAACAGCACTAGAGAGTAGGAAATACCTGAAAGAAGAGGATGCACGATTACATCCAGGGCACACACAAAATCCAGGGTTGTGTTGGCTTATAGATGAAGCAAGCAGACACATGGAATCACAAAAAAAATTAAGTTGGAAAAAATCAGCTGCTCCAACCCT
>NW_010144463.1:2394-34369 GCF_000699245.1 Pterocles gutturalis
ACCACCTCGGAGCAATATTTGGGGTTTGAAAATGAATGGGCCAGTCAACACCTCTGACCACTAAAGCAAGATTAATAGTTTCATGCGACTTAACTCCAGTCCAGCCGCAGATACCTGCATATTATAGGGCTTAACAAAGGATTAAACCAATTTTAGGAATGAAAGGAACTTGGGAGGAAGAATGCTCACTCCTCACTTGCTTAAATTGGTGTAACTCCATCAAGAGGAGTATCGCCAGAACGTGGTGTTTGGGGAGGCACGGGGAGGAGGAATAAACTGCTGGGAGCAGACCCCCAACAGCCATTGCTCAGTGGGATGAGTTGTAAAATCCGGGGTGCGAGGGTAGATGGGTCGCACAGGGAAGGAGAAAAAAGGCAAAAAGAAAAGGGAATGGATGGGACAACAGGGCTCTGTTTTGTGTTGGATTTATGGGATACACGGAGTCGGAGGCAAGGAGGTACCATTAGATCATTGAGGTGGGCTTCCTGCATCCACAGCTGTTTGGCTCCATCCTGTTGTCCCTGCCCTGGGTGGAAATTGTGCTCCAGCTCCGTCTGCAGCCCCAGAGGGTCTGGCATCTCTGCTCCCAGGTGCTGCTGTAAAAGCTCGGCTCCGTGGCACAATTCGGGGTGATTGCTGCTGCAATTTGAGCCCTGCGCAGCTGTTCAAGGAAGCGTAACATTTGGCTCAAGAAGAATATTGTGATGTAATCCCTTGGGCTTCTCCGGAGGAAAAAGTGTCTCATTATAATCCAAAAAGGTCTGGGGAGTTGGGTTCAGTTTTCTTTTACCCGGTTTTTTACTAAAACGTAAAGTGTGTTGTGATTTATAAAGAAATATTTTTTTAAAAAGGTTTTTCGGCTTTTCTTCCACTGCGTTGAGCTCTTCTCAGTGTCATTATCAGGGAGCATAGCAATAGGATGAGGGGGAATGGTTTGAAGCTGCAAGAGGGGAGATTGAGCTGAGATATTGGGAAGAAATGTTTTCCTGTGCGGGGGGTGAGGCAGTGGCCCAGGGTGCCCAGAGAAGCTGTGGATGCCCCATCCCTGGAGGGGTTCAAGGCCAGGCTGGATGAGGCTTTGGGCAACCTGGGCTGGTGGGAGGTGTCCCTGCCCATGGCAGGGGGTGGAACTGGATGATCTTCAAGGTCGCTTCCAACCCAAACCATCCTGTGATTCTATGATTATTGTGTGAGTGTCTGTTCTGAGAAAAACAGCCGAGGTGAGGTGAGGGGCAGAGAAATGGGAAAAAACCAACCCCTGTTCAGCATGCATTGCCCATCCCTGCGCAGGGATGCTGCAGGGATGCTCTGCTTGCATAAAGCTCAGAGGTGCCTTGTGGGCACCACATTCCCCCTGACACGCAAATTCAGATTCAAGGCTGTTGGGAGGTGAAGAGACACCTGCCAAAACCAAGAAAAGTTGGTTTCGAAAGAGCAGAACTGCCTTGTGCAGCAACTGTTTGCTAAAAGGATCTGCTCCATGCACGCGAGGGTAGCTGCTGCTGCGGCTGTGTTTGAGAAGGAGAAAGGAAAACAGAGCGGGCTCTTCAGCAAGACACTCCCAAGAGGTGTCTTTATAGCAGTATTGTGTGTTTTAGAAACAACATCGGCTTGAGGCGTTATCTGGGGAATCTGTGAGTCAGCTTATGTTTGGTACCGGGAAATAAATATGCTATTTAAGGACATAGAATAATACCAGTATTCGAGACTCATGCAATCGATACAACCAGCACGTCTGCTCACGGCGTGCGGAGATCAGCACTCAGAAGTTGTTGTGGTTGAGCCCTGAACAGTGGGGCAAAGCCAAGAAAATGCATTCCTTGGCTGAGAGGCGTTCCAGCCATGAGTAGGCGGTGATGGCCTTTGCGAAGCCGTGAACATTCGGCATCGGCTCCGGGTTATTTGATATTTTTTAAATAGTGCTGCCTCTGTCTCAAAGGGTGGGACCATCTCAGCTGGCCTGAGACGTTGGCAGTGCAGATGTCTCCATCTCAGCTAGTCCCAAAGGTTTTCTCTGTAGTCGATAGAGAACTGTAGACATTTCCCCATGGGATTTTCTTGAGTTGCTTTACGTAGATGTCTACGTTGCAGCCCTGTGGCCTCGATTCTCTCCTGCACCTGGAAAAGCAGCAAACTTCAGTGAGTTTGGGCTCAGATTATGGTGCTTCAGCCATGGAATGTCCCAAAATTGTGGCACTGGGAAGTTCTGCCCGTGCAGCAGGGGACTCTGATGGACACTTTCTCCAGCGTCTCCAAGACAGGTTTCTGCCTATAAAGCACAGTCACTGCTGTAGATCTACACGTGCTCCTGAGCAATTCCAAGATGCAATCTGTTGTAGTTTTACACCACGCAGCCGCTCACTCACCCTCCCTGCTCCCAGGGATGGGGGAGAGAACTAAAGGGGTGAAGGGAAAAGAGACTCGTGGGTTGAGATAAGAACAATTTAATAACTAAACTACAATCAAATTGGAAATTATAATAATGATGATAATAAAAGTGATATATACAAATATACAAATGAGTGACACACAGTGACACTGCTCATCACCTGATGACCGAGGCTCTGCCCGTTCCTGGCCAATGATCCCAGAGCAGGGAGAGTCCTGAAACCACAATCCCGGAATGGAGATAAGAGCCCGAGTGTCTGAGAGACCGAGATGTCCCTGAGAGAGGGGTGACCTGGAGGGAGACAATCCAGAGCAAGAGAGAGAACTGCCGGACAGCTCCTCACCTCTATCCTGGCCATGCCGTGCATGGGATGGAACAGACCATCGGCCAGTTTGGGTCTCAGCCCTAACCCTGAGGTCGAATCCTGGGCTGGTCACTGGGGCTGTGCTCCCTCCCAGCTCCTCCTGCCCCTGCAGACACGGGCACAGCAGAGAAGCTGGAAAGTCCTTGACTGTCCTGGCAGCAGCTCTGCCCATCAGTGTGTGATCAGCTTCTGCTCAGCACAAACCCCAACACAGCCTCACACCAGCTGTGGGAAGAACCTTCACTCTGTCCCAGCCCAAACCAGGACACAGGCTCACAGACCAGTTCCCCAGGTGAGACGAGGGAGAGAGTTAAGGAAAAAGCAGAAAAAAAGAGTCAAACTCTGGGGATTGCATAAGGGTGCAGGAGAAAGGAATTACAGTTGAAAAGAAGGAGCTGTTGTTTGGTGCAGCCTCGGCCTGTGAGGCAGCGGAAGGATGGAGTCACAAGGGCGATGTGTTGGACGGACGAGCTGGGAAGCTGATCCCAGCAGCGATGCTTTATGGAGGAATCCCGACATGCTTTTGGAGAGGTGCCATAAATAACCCTACCCCTCAGGCCAGCTCTCATCCCCCCGGCTTGCGCTGAAACCTCATGACCATGTAATGTGGCTCTTTTTCATAACGAGGCCCATGAATTGTTTTTATTTTTCCTATCATTTTCATGAATTATTTTAATTTTTGTTGTAGTTTTCAGGAATTATTTTTTTTATCTTTTTCATGAATTATTTTTACTTTTATTATTGTTTTCACTCTCCCTTTGCTCAGAAATGAATGGGTTACCTTTGGGGCAAAAGCAGCCAAAAAAAAATAGATTTTTCACCTGTACGCAGATCTTGAGCTAAGGAGTGAGGAGGAGGAGGGGGAAATAACTCAGCTGGTGACACGGGGGCGGGGGGGTTATGGGTGGGAACAAGGGTTAAGGATGGGGATTTTTACAGTGGAGTAAGTTCAGCAACACACAACAAGCCCCCCGCTATAATTAAGTGCTAAAAAAAATAACCTACCATTAAGTGATCGCGTTATAGTCTTAACAGTGATCATATAGCAGTCTTGATAGCGGGGTCAAACCAGGATGTGCACTGGGGGATTAACGAGCAGTTCAAACACGAAAGCTCCTCGCCAGAAGGTTATCTCCAGGAAATGCCTGCGAGCTCAATTGTTATTACTCAAATAAACAGCGAATGGCATTGTTAAGTATAAAAATTTTTACATTGTCTTATAAAAATGTCAGAATAGAGGTGAAGAGGAAGTATTTTACAGCAAACATCCAGCTGCAAACCTCTTTTTCCATATCTTTTGCCATAGCTTGAATACCCCAAACTCTTTAATTTGCCCAGGTGTACCATGCTGTGATCCATCCATGTCTGAAATCATTTTAGAGACTCCTCTGCCCTGGAGAGTGGATATTTCTGTAAGAGCCGTTCTGTGAGGGATGCTAATATATTGTTCCTATTTCTATATTCTTTTCCTCCTGGTGTGAAAATACCTTTGTCTTCTTTTGCACAAGCCCACAGAGCATGACGACCTCCTGGTTGATGGTTAGAAAAGTTTCAGAAGCTGCTGGGGGACAGCTAATCCAAGAATTGGGACTGCTGGTGTTATTTCCTTCAGCCTGGTATCTCACATTCAAGTCACATGGATTAAAAAGGCTTAGGGAGGGGAGCTCGCCTTGTGTTTGGATGAGCATCGCTTTGGAGACAGCGATTAAATGCTCCGCTGACAGCTTTTAGAGGATTTGCCGTGTGCGAGATGATGCTGTGAAAGTCACCCGTCTACCTAGAAAGTGCTGATGGCTGATAAAGGGGCAAGGCAGGAGGCTGGATGAGGGTGACTCAGGAGCCAGGTGCTCTCAGGGAAATTAACTCTCTTTGTAGACACGGAGATAATGAACTTATTTGAATCACTGCCATCTAGGACTTAGTTCTGCTACATGAGCCCAAACTCCACTTAGGAGACAGTGGTGGCCACGGTCCCTGGGGTTAGAAGCCATGGGATTTGATGGATCATCGGCCACCTCTTGCCCCCAGAAAGAAACTGTCCTCCATGCCCCAGTCAACAGGACGAATACAGACTTGAAAAGAATGAGATTTGGGTTAGTCAGTGCAGGAGTATTTCTTCGTGCACGGTCAGGATAATGAAGCTCTGATATCAGATGGGTGGAGAAGCCACCAAAGCAACGTCACTGGAGATGACCGGGTGTAGGGTTGCCAACCACTTGTTGGGAAGGCTCAAAGTATGGACTGGGAAAAGCTCTCCACAGTGCCTGTAGTCTTCCTGGGGCAGTTCAGCCCAGACATAGTCCAAGTCACCGTCACTTTGGCCAGTCCCCACCACAGGGTGACAGGATCGGGACAGATTGTCCAGAAGTTGCCCTGTGAAGTTCTCTGCCTTCCACCTTCTCACTGTGGAGCTAAACCAAGCTACACCTGAGTGGACACACAGAAAGCATCCCAGTGGCTCTGCCAGCACCCAGCGTTCACAAACCACCCCCTGGGCATCTCTGTGTCCCTCACATCTTCTGTAATTACCCAGAGGACTTGTCCATGCCACCAGCATTGCTCTGTTTCTGTACCGAGTCCCTGGATCAATCCCAGGAGTAGCTTTTCCAGGAACCTCAGCCTGACTCTAAGATGAAAGAGGTCTCGTAAAGACAGGATGAAGCCCTGTGCTCTGCCATCTCCTCCTGATGACTCTTGATGCAGCTCAACTCCTTGATGCCAGTGGGAGCACGCTGAAGTCCACTCCAGCTTGTCTCTAGCCCCAGCTTCTCCTTTCCAGCTCACTAAAGCAAGGGTGCAGCATCTCAGGTAGCCCCAAATCCCCTATTTTGCACACAGGAGACTGTCCCTCCATGCCTTGCACTTAACCTTCCCCAGCTGACCCCAGCCGCAAGCAAGTTCAAGCAGTTTCTCTTTGTATTGGCCAGAGGAGGGGATTTTTACGCAGCTTTTAAATCAAGTGCACGAGTAACTGGGAACAAAGCCTTTTGCAGCAGAAAACATCCTTGAGGAGGCATTGGGTCCCACCACCTTCACAGCCTCCCAGCATCTGTCAGAGCCCTTGTCCGCGGCAAAGCACAGTTCAGCTGTGTTGGAAAGGGGGGTGCTATGGGGAGGCCAGTTGGAAAGTTGTCGATGGGATTTGGTTCCCTAAACCAAAGCTTACTGGAATTGTGGGTTGCTTTCCATCCAGTTCCACCCCCCTGCCATGGGCAGGGACACCTCCCACCAGCCCAGGTTGCCCAAAGCCTCATCCAGCCTGGCCTTGAACCCCTCCAGGGCTTCAAATCTGGCTTTGAGGCTTTGGTACGTCCTTCAGTGCCCAGCTGGATCTATTTTTGGTGCAGTGGCTCCTGCTCCATGCATGCACTGAGCACCGCTGATTGCCTGCTCAGTCTGGCTACAGTAAGGCAGGAGCACGATCTGTCTCCCCAGAACAGCTGAATTGGTCTGAGCTTTACAAAGCCAATCAGCCATGAAAATGCCCCTCCTTGCCATCCTGGAAGAATTGATTTTAATGATGAGAGACATTCTCTTTTGAGCCTGGTCAGAAGGGTAGGAGGCTTTTCAGCTCATCCTTCCAGCATCCCATGTAGTCAGAGAGGGCAAGCCTGGCTCAGAGCTTTCTCTTAACCCTCTCCTACCCTGCAGTCAGGAATTTCCAAAGCTTAACTGCAGGATTAATACAAGACCTCTGCATTTGTTTGGTTGGTTCCTTATCTTGGAGATCTTCTCCATGTGTTTCTCTGCAGGTGCTGGTAACTCCATCCTCTTCCCCATCCCCGGCACCCACAACGCCCTTGGCATCCTTGACCAACTGTGTTGAGCATATTTCACGTGTGTTTGGCCAAAGAAAACTGGTGGGAATATCATGGGTTTCTGGGATATTTGTCCCAATGGCAGCACAGGCAGCAAGTCCTCTCCACGGAGTGACAATGGTCACCAGGGAGTGTCCCACAGTTGTCCTGGAGGTCTTGCAAGGGACAGTGGCAAAGTGTCCCTGGTGGGGGCCACCAGTGATGGCTGGGGCCTGGAATGCCCTGTGCAGTGATGGAGACCCACGTAGCAACGGTGGCACCTACGGCTGCTCAGCTCCAGAAGTGACGAGCATCCTTCCTGGGGTCTGGGAACAAATGTTGATAGACTTTTCTAAGCACAAAAAAACAGGTTGTTGGTCTGAAAGCAAATGGTGGTAGATGATACCAAGGACCTCCTACGACCTCTCACTGGAAATGTTCTTGTGTGCAGGGTTCAGCCTCACGTCCTGGCACAGCTAAAAGAGCTCCTGGCTCCTGACTCTACCCCCATGTCCCACATCCAGCGTCACATCCACACAGCCCACAGATGGGGATTTATCACCAGTGTGCACAGTGCTGTTATCTGCGTTTAGATCGACAATTCCAGCAGGACCCTGTGTTGCAGACACCTCAGCCATATCGCTATTATTTTCCCTCGTTACTCTCTGTATCCCCCTAAGGCAGCAATTTTTCCTCTTGCTTCCTATCTCCGAGCGTAGTCACTCCTAATAGCCCTGTCTCAGCCCTGGGGGCTCTGAGATTTGATAGAAATGATGAGTTAGTTATCCTCCCAGCTGAGCTGCACAGACCCTCGGGGCTCTAGCTGGCAAACCCAGATTTAGGACACAGCTGCAGAGAATAACGCAGGAGTCAGGGGCTGAGATTTTCAGGGGGCTGGTGAAGCCACCCCCTGCTAGCGAGGTGGCCAGAGGGGACCGTCGGTGTAAAAGCAAATGGTTGTAATTTACTCCGGAGCAGGGTGCTTACCCTGGAGGAAGATATTTCTCTCCGTAAGGGCAGCTTGATCTCTCTTACTAGTTATCAGTGATATTAATAATACCATTAACCGGCTTTGCAGCAGCATCCGAGGCTGTAAGCACAGAGGACAGAGATGGCTCAAAGTTTCAGACCAGCAGTCACGTCGTCCTGGTCTCTCTCCTGCTGACTATCCATCAAAGGCATATCATGAACCCTGAGCAAAATATTTCTATCTTGAGTAACTGTGGCGAGCAGGGAGGAAAGGACTGGCATGTCTGCAAGCAGAGCTGGAGTATAATACGCTGGTGCTCCACAACCTTCAGGTACAGCAACTAACAAAGTAATGGGAGGAAAATGATGGATTCAGCACCATCTGAAGACAAATCTTTCCAATTCCTCTGCAAGTTCTCCGTGTCAGGCTGGCTCAAGGGAGAGGGTTATGAATTTATGGCACGTCTGAGCTCCCAGGGTTTGCCACGGGCTGCAGTGCCCTTCCCCATGCCAAAAACCAGTCACCCCTTGCTGGGAGTCAGGAGGGGATATTCCCAATATAAATGAGTTTATATTGTATAGAGATGAGTCCCCGGAGGGCTCACCAGCAGAACAAGCCTCTGTCCGAGCAGTTCATCCCACACCTGGGCTTTCTAACACGGCTCTGCAGTTTATGGGGAGGGAGGGGTTCAGTCTCTATCACCAAATCCTCCACGTACTACCAGGAAAGGAGACAATTATTCACGACAGCTTCGCTGAAGCAGCCTGTCCACTTTAGGGAAGCCACTAAACTCATCACGTAAAGCTAATGGTCACCTGGTGGGAATGCTGCTCGATCCCTGCCCAGCCATTGTGGATTCTGGTCCATTCTCAGCCTCGATGATTTCCTGCAGTGATTTATTTAAGCCTGTCTCAGGGTTGCTCAAGAGCTAGGTCTGCAAGCCAACTCCATCACTCCTGAGCCTCATTTTTTATCGTAGGACAATCCATCCTGCCGTGGCGGTATCTCTTTATCATGGCACAATGTTGCTCAGAGTGTGTCACCACCTTATTTTTCATTCACAGGTCATCTGGTTTTGTTTATCGTTCGCTAAGAGGAAAGCATGTGTTCAGCCATTTAGGTTAATTAGTAGATGATGTCGCTCTTCAGGGAGCGAGACGGGGAAAACACATACCAGGCATCGGTCAGGTGAGTGTGCAGCAACATGTGCTCAGAAATTTTACATCCCTGGATCTCTCTGCCTGTGGAGCGGTGTTCTCAGCTCTCCCAGGCTTTAGCGGTTCAACCGGGGAAGCCAAAGCCTGAGTTTTATCTCCAATCCTCCGTGTGAGCCTGTGTGCTGGCAGAAAGTCGATGCTGCAGAGTGGCAGAGAGCTGCACATCTTCCTGCTCCTTTTCCATGTGTGAGTGGCCCCAATACCCTTTTACTCAGAGCCCAGAGGTGAAACTCTTCCCAGGAAACCCATCCCTGCTGCAGAGCTGGGATTTCAACAGCAGGACTCATCTGTCGGGTCTGGGGGACTATCTGCTCTCTCCATGCTTCCCCACGCACCGGAGGTTGTGCTGGTGTCCTCTGAAGTGGTGCCTGTCCTCGCACGGGAGCTGCTCCAGCCTCGGCCCATCTCCGGGGCTCCTCTGGCCCCGCTCCAGCAGCTCCGTGTCTGTCCTGTGCTGAGGACCCCAGAGCTGGGGGCAGCACCCCAGGGGGGGTCTCACCAGAGCGGAGCAGAGGGGGACAATCCCCTCCCTCGCCCTGCTGCTCACGCTGCTGGGGGTGACCCCAGGACACGGGGGGTTTCTGGGCTGTGGGTGCATGCAGACCTTCACGTGTGTGCTTTGAGCTTTGCAAAGTGCGATTGTTTCAGCTACCTGCTTTCGTGAAGGCGCTTAATAGATGCTAACAACCAGCTTCAAAGCAGGGCAGTGGTTAGGCACAGAGTCTCTGTGCGTGCTGTGGTTAGAGAGGAATCTGCATCTGTGCAGCCTTCGCCCGGGCAATCCGTGCTCTTAAGGTGACCTGTCTGTGATGGCGAGGGTTTTTAAGTCTAGCCCAACATCAAGTCTCCTCCCATCCCACCCCAAAAGTGTCTTTGGGCTTTTTAAGATTAAAAAAATAAATAATGACGAGTTTTCAGAATTTGCTCCACATGTAACTGCTTGAGTTGGAAGGAGAAATGTGATTTTCATAAAATCCTTTTTTCTGCTGACCTCTGGGAGACAGAGGTCATGAAATCATACAATCACAGGATGGTTTGGGTGGGAAGGGACCTTAGAGACCATCCAGTCCCGCCCCCTGCCATGGGCAGGGACACCTCCCACTAGCCCAGGTTGCCCAAAGCCTCATCCAGCCTGGCCTTGAACCCCTCCAGGGATGGGGCATCCACAGCTTCTCTGGGCACCCTGGGCCAGTGTCTCATTACACTCATAGTGAAGAATTTAATAGCAAATCTTTCATTTATTGAATAGAATTTAAATTAATTTGCATGGTAAATCCTCTCTTTGCATGTCCCATCTGACACCTCCCAGCACCACCAGAAGCTTGGAGACCCCAGTATCTTTTTGGTGGCATCAATTCGCTGCAGCTGAATGCCTTAATGATTTTAGGAGCTGCACCCAACAGAAATGCAATGTGCCACATCCTGGGAGATTTATTCAAGCCCCCTCTGAGAGCCTTTATCTGGGACCTCTCCTGGCACGCAAGCATCCTGGTCTGGTGACATGCTCAGGGAGGACCCACATCATAAGAAGCCCAGCAGGATTTCCATCTAGCTTGCTGAATTGCTCGACAGAGTCACGTTGCAAAGAGCATTGCCAGGTGATGCCAGCTGTGCTCTGAAGCTCTTGGGCTCCACAAGCAATAAAAAAGCTTGCAACAAGGACACATCTGGCAAAGGCGTTAGCAAAGGGAGAGAGCTCGCTTCCCCCGAGCAGCATCCTTGCTGCCACGCTGATCGCAGAAAGGCTCTTGTTTGCTTCAGCAATCAGATGTGACTTGAAGACACAGAAGAAGGAGATCTGCTGGGAAAGAAGAAGCTATTTTCATTTAGAGGTCACAAAAAAAGCGTTTGTGACCACAGCCGCCTTACAAACAGAGGCCTCTTATTGTTTGCAGAGACACCCTTGGCAACCTTTCTTAGGAGCCTGGATAGGAACCAAGAAGGGCTTTGTGAAGCCTTATAAAAGGGCATTATGAGCGGGGGGCCCCACGGGCGGGTGGGATGTGCCGGGGCGGTCCTCCCTAGAGGGAGCTGCGGGAAGCAGGAGTCACCAGGAGAGGTTTTATACTGGAGCCAGTCTGGACCCAGGCTCCCATGTGCTGGGGATGTGACTGTCACTCCCACCTCCCTGCTCAGGATGTCCTCCTGGTCAACAGAGAAGCTGTTTGTGAAGCTGAGCAATCGATGTGGGTGACTTGCACCGCTTCACTGAAACCCACCATGGCATAACCATGTAACGGCTGAAATGGGGGAGAAGGGGTTTGGGTCCTGGGCTGCTCCGCTGAAGAACATCTGAGCAGTAAGGCTTAGATGTCCTGGACCAAGCAAATCCCACTTTCATGGGAAAATAGTAAAAGAACACCTGGTGAAATCCAGTCCTTGTTGCTTAATGGGATATTAGTGCTTGTATCCCAACCCCAGATCAGCTCAGTGGGCTCTGGAAAGGATTTTTCTTAGCTTTGGACACTTCACATCATGAGGAATGTCTAATAACCAAGAAATACTGCTTTCTGGAGGGAGGAATGAGTGCGTTGTAGACAATAAAATACAGACAGTGTCATCCCAGACTTATACACGTGTGGGGGTCTCCCACTTTTGGCTCTCTGGCTGGAGGACCTTGAGATGCTGCCACAGGGCAGCTTTGCACCCAGCCATGGCAAGGGGCATCTCCAGGTTTCCTCAGGAAGGATGGTCTGAAAGTCAGGACTCTTTTTCTGTCTCCATGTCTTGGGGTGTCTCGTTGAGCCAGCAGCAGCAGACAGGAGGTAATGACATAGACTCTCCCAAATCCTGGCTGCATGCTTGTCACACCAGAAGGACCCATCACCTTGCCAGGGGTGCGAGCAAACAAGCCTTGCAGGTGGTTGGTTTACGTGGCAGCCACAGCCAGAACTGCTCCTTCTGCAGACTCAGAGCAGAGGCAGAGACACTCCTTCTGTTTAGCCACTAGGAAGAAAAATGAGTCTAATGCCAACCCTGGGTGTGTTTAATGGAGGTGACCGCAATGGGGAACCTTCCAGCTGTGCTGGACCACAAACCCAGCAGGGCTGAGGCCACAAACCCCACTGGGGCTCTGGGGAATGGTGTTCTTCCTCCTCCTTCCCTTGATCTCGTGATAAGGTTTACCCCTTGTCACAAGACGAGTGGGAGGTGGCCACATGACAGGGAATTTCTCTATTTCAATGCACAAGAGCTGCACATCTGTCCTTCTGCTCGGATGTGCAGGCTGAGCCCATCCATGATGCAAGGAGGGGTTCAAGGCCAGGCTGGATGAGGCTTTGGGCAACCTGGGCTAGTGGGAGGTGTCCCTGCCCATGGCAGGGGGTGGAATTCAATGATCTTCAAGGTCCCTTCCAACCCAAACCATTCTGTGATTCAGATTCTATGACACATGCCTGTGACACCAGACAGAGGGCTACATTTGGGACATTTGATGCCTGTGACAGTCAGGGGTGTTGATAGTGTCAACAAGAAGAGGCCATTGGTGGCTCTTTACTTGTACTTGGGGGACTCCTGAGAGGATGGGCAGGTGGCATGAGCCATTCTGCAAACCCCTCTGTGTGATGATGCCCAAGGCCACCTCTCCCCAGAGTCCTCCCAGATCCAGCTGGTCTCCGTTCCACCTGGGCTGGCTGGGTATCCCTGGTGCCTTGTATGTGGGCTCCATCTCCTGGCTGCTCTGCAAACCCCACCACCCCCAGTCCCACTGCTCTGCACAGTCCTGATCCCAGAAAGGTCAGCAGGCACTACCACCACCTTCTCTGCAGCTGTGCTTGATAGCCAGTCCTTTTCCTAAAGAGCTGTTGAATCACATCCCCATTGCCCAGGGTCTCCCCAGGATGTGCTCCTGTTGGAGACCAAGTGGCTCCATCTCATCCCCTTCTGACCTCCCTTTTGGAGCTGGATATAGTCACTCCATCTTCCAGCTTCCACAAACTGTGTTGTAGCCAGGAGATTTCTCAGCAAGGAGAAATTTGACAGAAATGGGATCTCGGACTATTTACAAATTCAAGCCAAATTATTTTTGGTGGGCAAAACCCCTGCAGACTCTGGGTTGCTGGAGAGCCTGGTGAAGCCCTGTTTCAGTGGTAAAGTCAGCGGTGGCTGCACCAACCTGCCCCTGGGACTGACCCTGTGGGTCTATAGGATGCCTTCAACCCCACACCACAGTCTAAAGGGGCACTCTTAGGGTCCCTGCAATCCATGCAGCAGTTCTCCCAACTATAACAACCATTTCTCCCTTGCCATAACAACAAGGCTGGCTCGTATCTTGACATGGATCAGGGGTCTCTCGTGGTCTGTCCTGATTGAGCTGCTCAACCAAGTGTGAAGCACTTAAATATTCATCAAGGTGATGCTGAGAACAGCTCCAGCTGATAGTGCAGGACACGGGTTGGAATTCGATGACCTTTAAGGTCCCTTCCAACCCAAACCATCTGTGATTCCATGACATTCTCCCTGAAAAGACAAAATTGGAGCATCCTTCTCTTTTCTCTTTGTTACTCACACAAAATTATCCAGTGTCATCAGAGAGGTGGAGAAGAGCATCCCTCAACTCCAACCTTGGTCTGGGAGCCTGGGATCTCCCTGGGCACGGCTCTGGAGCAGCACCCTGGTCCATGTCTCCCACCCGGAGGTGCTACATAAAGTAAGGAGGCTCCGAAGAACTGAGCTCTTTGTGTGCTGTCTAGGGGCCCAAGTGGTTTTACATCAAATGAAACATTTCTGGCAAGCATAGAAATAAATGAAGATTTTGGGTTTTGGGGGGTTATGACAACAAATAATAATAACAAAAAAAAAAAAAAAAAAGCACAATTTCGATTTGGCCCTTGGGAAATAGACAAGGACTGCCAACAAGAAATAAATGATTCAAGGGTTGCACAGATGAGAGAGTTGGGAGTAATGTGATTAATAGAAGGAGGAACAGGCTGGCGAGGAAGATGAATTTTCTAAGAGCCTGGAGCAGCTCTCCAAGAAAGGGATGAGAGTCCCAGCATGGGGAATTTGCAATTTCCGATAGGCACAAGCCCAGAAAACATCCCGCTGAGGATGGTCCCATCCTGCAAACCCACGCTGGTGGGCAGGGCGGCCGCCTGGGCTCATCCGCCTCTTGCTGTCTGCAATTTATTCGATTTTTCACACATTCTTCAGACTTGTAAGACTGGCTCTGAAAGTGATGAGCAGTGGCAAGATTAATTGCTTTGAAAGCACAAAAGGAACAGAAAATGCCTGAAGGCACTGGGACAGTTAATATGTTGTATTCATAAAGGTTTTAATAATTTATTGCCAGCAGCTGTATAAAGTTATTCTGTCCCCTTCCCCTGCTCCTCTTCAAGGACGACTCAAGGCAGGTCGATTCCTGCTCAAGGAGCGCAAATCAAAGGATGCCTTGAATCCTTCTAGGTGGAGTTGTATTTTGTTAACCAAACTTGTTTACTGGTAAGAAATTAAAAGCACTTTTACTGAGTTCAGGGCTCATGAAAAATTCCAGATGAATACCCTGGAAATCGAAGATGGTGTTTGCTTTGGCTCTTGCTGGGGAAAGAAAACCTGCTGAGGGGAAGAAGTTAAGCATGTCTTTAAAACTAAGCATGTAATTTCCTGAAATAGAGCCCGAAATGCTGGATGGTGCAGTGCTGCAGGACTGTCCTTTGCTACGTAGCCCCACATCCTTGGGCACTGAGAAGGATGGACATCTGTCTGGGGTTACCCTTTGGATGTTGGTGCCTTCCAGGCAATTCCTGCAACAGGACATTTGGTTTCTTCAATATGATCCCATTCACTTACAGCCATAAACCTGATGATCAGCCATAAACCTGGTGATCAGCCGTAAAAGACAAGAAAATATTTCCTAGAAGGATGGAGGAGTGGAAGGGGAAGATATTTGATTTAAAAGGTGGGGAGAAAAATAGAAGTGACCTACAAGCAAGCCTAGAGCACCTTCCATTTGCATTTTGTGTTTTATTATCTTTGGAGGAATTTTCTTCATACAGGGGATCTGAGGATGGGGCACTGGTGGTTTGGTGAAGTTGTCTTCGACATCTGTGGTTGCCCTCAGGAGAAACAGGTGCAGAGCAGGGCTGGCCAGGGAAATTGGATGTTTTGTGCTTCTCTTTTTAGAAGAAAATTCATGAAATTCCAAGTAATGAGAAGGGGCGTGAAGGCCAGGGGCTCTCTGAATGCATTGGGGGAAGACCAAGCTGAGCACCGCTCCTGGAGATGGGAGAAGTTTTCGTGCTGACCCTCAGGTCCCACCACCACATTCTGTCCAGTTTGGTCAAAGTTGAGGGGTGAAGAGGTCCCCTGGCCTAGAGGGACTGCGGAAGAGACATTCTGGAGGCAGCGGGGATGGGGATGGCAGCTGGCATGCACAAGGTGCTACAGGGACCTCTCTCACCACCAATGGGTAGAAGTTGGGGAACCTGTAGATGTGCTGGTGACTGCTCAAGGAGGCAGCAGAGCGGGACTGGCCATGGGGTGAGGAAGACACTATATCAGGCCATGGACCTCTCTGCTCCAGGGTTGGGGCTGTGGGTGGGTTCACAGGTAGGTCCAGGTTTGCAGTTTTGGGGAAGAACCTGTCTCCTCTGACCACCAGCTGTATCTTAACGTAGCTGTGATGACTTCTCCACGATCAAAGTCAAGACCGGCATTTTTTCCCTAAAGGCTGTGCTCCTGAGAAGAGGCACACAGAGGAGGTGAAGGGCCATCCACGCCATTGCGGTGCAACAGTTTGGGGGCATCGAGGGAGATTATAGGTTGTGTGGTTCAAAACCAGCACAGAGGGGGGTTAACCAGTGCAACTGGTTTCTGTAAGTTGATGTGTAAGTCAACACTTTCCATGGGTTCAGAAAGCCATCAGCCAACTCTGTTAAACGTGGGACCACCCAGTTTGTCCTTGGCGTCCACGGAGCCATGGAGAGCTGCAGACTGGGGGGGTGGTCCAGGGAAGGACCACTCTGCTTTTGCTGCTGCTAGCCAGGGTCAGCCAGGATCCAGGACTAAGGGAAGACTTAGGGTGATCCACTATGGCCATTTGTAGGATCTGAAACCTCCACGTTTGAAATGCGACTTAATTCCGCCAAATCCCATGGCTTGAATCCTTCTAGGGATCCAATTACACAAACACAATGATCCCTTTCAGCCAAAATCTGTGAATAAAGCCAACAAGAACCATTTTTTTTTTTTTTAATCTGTGAAAGATCTGGCCCACAGGGAATAGTAACTGCTTTAAATTTAGCATGCTTCAGCTCAGACAAGCCAGAAATTATATGAATATGAAACTAGACAGGACACAGAGGGTAAAAAAAAAAAAAAGATTATTTTTTTTCCCCCCAATCCCACTTGACAGTGGAAGAGGCAAAGAGCAAGGCTTGTCTTAATGGAAGGAAGTTGAAGTCTCTGGGAGGAAGGTCGGGTTTGTTTGGAAGCTGGGCTTGGGTTGGCGTGACTTGCCATGACCGCCTTTGCTGAGTTACAAGTGACTCATGAGCTCAGCTGACTAAGGGGAAAACCAGACAGATTAGATCAACGGAAAAAAAAATTAATAGCATTCCTTCCATGGGCAGAAACCTATAGGAAGAGCAATCCTTAGACTTTGCACCTACATATCAACCTGTTTAAGTGTAGCCTCGTCCAGGCCAATGGTCTACGTGCTGGAGGGCAGAGCAAGACTGAGAGGTCATCCCTTCCTTGGCTGCTCGACCTTCAGAGCCAGGAAAAACTGCCTTGGAGCCTCACACTGCCATGTAGAGGGATTTTGAGGGGAAAAAAAAAAAAAAAAAAAAAAAATTGCCATCGAGCATTAACTGGCACCATTGAGCTGATTGTGGAGGTGTCTCCCCCATGTCCCCCAGGGATGGGTGGGCTCCCCAGCTCTCAGCGCATCCCAACTCGACGGTGAGGTTTGCCAGTAAAGCCAGGCTATGAAACTGCTCAGTATTCTGGTGAGCTGCCTCATTTCCATGGAAATAACGTGTTCATCACAAATGTTTTGCTATTGCTGCTCCTGGGCTCCTCCTGAGACGCTTCCCTGACCTCTCCAGCCTTTTCTTTCTTCTGCTGCAATTAATATCCTCATTCACATCCTCGTGGTCTTGGCAAGTCGGAGGGCAGCATAAAGACCTTGGCATTAAATATTTCATTACCAGGCAGTGCAAGATATTAACAGGGACAGTTAATAGTCAATGTCCTCTTTGTGAAGGCAAATGAACTAATTTATGACACACTGCCTTGCTTGTTTCCACAAGGGAAGGGGAAAGGCAGGGTGATATGTCTCCAGCCACCGTTCAAACGCCCATTAAAAATAAAGCTTCAATCCTAAAGAAAGGTTTGCCCAGAGAGTTTGCCTATTCTAGAAACTCCGGGGTAAATAAGGATGGGCTGCTGTATCTATAAAACAACAAGGATTTCTGATCAGGTCTGAGCAGGTCACATTTAAAACCTGCCTGGTTGAACCAAGGCATGGGAAACTAAATTCAGCGTCATTCTAGAAAAAGGACACACGATTTCCAGTCTCTCTTCTCTTCCCTTTCCTGTCTCCAAGCCACGCTACTAGTCTATCTTGCAGTCATTTAATTAACTTGATTGATTAGCCTGATTCTGCAGCATCTCTGAAGCCTTTTCATGGAGATAGAGGTTGTTGCTTCTCAGCCTTTGTTTAAACCTCCCTCTTTTTGTCCAGATCTGCAAACTCTGCTGGTATGGGGAGAGTAAAAATACAATGTCTTATTTATTTTCCTGGTTTTCCTGATTTTCCTCTCTGGAATACCCCTAGGGTGGGCTTCAAGCTGAATGCCCCATCCAGCAAGGATGTGAGGAGGATGCTGGAGCATCTCAAGGCCACTGGAAGAAGCCCAGGGAGGGGAAGGGATGGAGCGGGGATGGGGGAACAGGACAAGGTCCCCATGGCCTCGCTGGTCCCCTGGCCGCGACCCTGGCAGCAGGGATGCACCATCATCTGTGGCTCTGGATGCAGCTGAGGAACCGTGTGGCACCAGCAGTGCGTGGGGTGGCTTTCCCTCGGCGTAGCAGCTTTATTGGCTTTGAAGAGATATAAACAATGAGTCAGAGACAGATACTGCCACTAGCATCCCACCCGGGCTGCCAAATTCCCCCAGAGAGGGGAAGGGAGGGAGCTTCATCCGTGCTGCCTTTATACAGCCAGGCTGGTGGGGATGAGCATCTCAGATGAGAGATGCTGAGGTAAGCCTTGTCCCCACGCTAAAGCAGCCATGCAGCCTGTGGACATCAGGGGCTGCAAGAAGACAATGGGTTTTTCTTGCCTGGTACAACTCCCCGTATTCATTTGAAATGAAAAAAAAAGAGAAGAGGCACAGGGATCTTGCAGAAAGAGCTATTCCACCTGGTCATGGCCTCAATCAAAGTTCAGGCAGGATGCACAGGGGGATGATGCCAAAAATGGTTTCGTTCCTGTCCGCTTGACTTTGCAGCTCAAGTCCGTTCCATTGCATATGAGATCGTTAGATCTTCATTAATTCTGCTTTATGGGCTGCTGGCTCCAACCTTGGTCCCAGCTGTTGGAGCAGTGCCCAAACAGTCACAGCATCAGTATCTCTTAGTGTAGCATCTGTGATATTGATGTCACCATGGTCCTACCATGACGGTCCAGTGGGGAAAACCCAAGCTACCGTGGATATGAGACATCTTTGTATAAAATGCAACCAAACCTGAGATGTTCTCATTGAACTACCTGGGGAAGAAAATCCCCCAGTCCCAAGCATCAAAGAGGAACAAAAACCAGCTGGACAACAACAAGTGTGTGTCTTGAATTTCTCTTTTCTGATCTGCTCACTCTCTGCAATGGAGAGGGGCAGGGGATAAAGCTGAAATCACAAAAAAACCTTTTTTCTGTGTTAATTGAGAGACATCGCCTAGTTAAATCCAAGACATGAATCTCTTTTTTTCCTTCTCCTTTTTTTTATGTCACAGACCAATTTGACTGTCTCCAAGATTGGTGAAGCGATAATTGCTCCAGCTGCACCACGCAGTCTACTCCGGAGAAAGCTCCTTGTCTTTAATTCAGGCAGCGATCAGGTGCATCTATATGTTAATGTATTCACAGCCCTTTCTTGCACAGGAGATGAAATAGCTGCTAGAGGCCTGGAGCAGAAAGAGGAATTTTATTTTCATTTATTTGGGAAGACAAAATATTTAGCACGGTAAGACAAAGGAGGTTGTTGCTGCTTTTTGGTGTTTTTTTCTTTTTGAACTAACAAGACTGAAACAGGAGGTAAAATATGCAATTACTGGGTTCAAATTCCATTTCAATCCCTTTTTTCTCACCTAGAAGGTGTCTGATACCTCACATACAGACGGGGATTGTTGCTGTGGTTTTCACCCAGATATGTCACCCCCTCGTCAGCTTTTTGCTTCTTTATTTATCACTTTTGATATTTCTTCCTCATCTTTCAGGACCAAATCTTTCAGGACTCCTTTTGTCACTCCTCAGATCATTCCTCTTCCAGTCTCAGTCGATGTGAATATTGTTTTTGACGTCCAAGGACTCTCCTCCACATTAAAACTAATCTAAACAGAGCCATATCCATGGCTGAAAAACTCCTGGTAGCACTGATGAAGAGGCAACAAGGCTCCAAAACCTCTTGTGTCTTTTTGCTGTCCCTGCGGAACGACGTGCCAAGCAGCAGATGAGCAGCACCAATGATGGAAAGGAACTGAATTTTCATTTGTATTGGCTGTGATCATCTCCCTAGGCAGGGCAAATTCAACAGGCAGATTTCAACCCAGCAGTTCTCTCTTGGGTGATCGAGATGAGGACATTGCAAAAATGTTCACTGACTCTCCTTTAGCCCAGAAAACACACCTCTGACTTTTTCCTTCCCTGCCCTCCTTGCATTTCACAACCCCCAGGCTTGTGGCTCCTTAGTGGCACCCCATTTTTTGGAAAGATCATGTCCGTGGTGAACAGGAGACACAAACTGAAGCACAAGTGATGAAGGTTCCTGCTTCCATCCATAGGTGTTGGTCCCTGTGAGTGTGACGTGGAATCTTTCATTCTCAAGGATGCCGATGAGGTTCTCTTTTATCCGAAGGCCCTTTGACATCCCTGATTTCTTCCCCCATTGCTGCTTTCTTTGCTTCTCCTCTTCCCTGTTAACAACCACATCGAGATGCCAACCACCTTTTACAGCTGCCTTTCTTCCCGTGACCTTTGTATATTTTTATATTCACTGATCAAATGTTTGAGGAGGGAGGGAGGGAGGAAGGGAGGTAAAGGTGTGTTGTGAGTTGATTTATATCTTATTGATGGGATTCGCTCCAGTGCTTTTGATACACCGACTCAAGCATATCGATCTCTCTGGCTGTATTTTTTTTTTCCCCCCTCGAGCCTCCCTTCCTCCCGGCGGTGACTCAGGCCATCTGCACAGCAGGTTTGTTTTCATGTGCAGCCTGTACCGATTCTGACTCTGTGTGTGTGCGAGCATCCACAAGATTAATTTGCAGATCTGCAATGCAGGTAACACCGAGATTGTTAAAAAAAAAAAAAAATTGGGGCTGTAGAATTGCTTTTCTTTCTGTCTCAGTGTTATAGGAAGAAAATAGAGACCATCTCATGGCTGCCAACAGCCATCGATGGAGAGAAGAGGGGAGGAAACTGGTTGCTCCAAGTGTGTCCCCATTAACCCAGTCTGGGATACCAGATTTAGGAAGAAATTTTTTACTGTGATAGGAAGAAATGTTTTCCTGTGCGGGGGGTGAGGCAGTGGCCCAGGGTGCCCAGAGAAGCTGTGGATGCCCCATCCCTGGAGGGGTTCAAGGCCAGGCTGGATGAGGCTTTGGGCAACCTGGGCTGGTGGGAGGTGTCCCTGCCCATGGCAGGGGGTGGCACTGGATGGGCTTGAAGGTCCCTTCCAACCCAAACCATCCTGTGGTTCTATGATTCTTTGCACTCTGTCCCCTGAGCCTGTACAGGACCATCGCCTTGGTGTTGTGTTAGGGGATGTGGTGGGATGCAGTGCTTCTGGGTGAAGCTGAGGACTTAACGGTGTGACAGTGCTCACAGATCTCAGTGTTGTTTCCGAAAGCTGGAGACGAGAAGCCCAATTTTCCAGCCTACTTCCCAGCCCATCATTGTCTCAATTAGATAAAATATTTTTTCCTGCCCTAAATGACCGGGCGGTGTTCCTCCACCATATTTTGCTCAAGCCCAGTATGTAAATCATTTCTAAACACCGGTGGGTTACAGGGAGGACACCGTTTCAGCATGAAAAAATGCCACACTTCCAAATCAGGTCCTTGCTCTGAGTCAGAGAAAACATTGCAACCTCTCCTGGAGAGCAGCGCTGAAAATCCCCCAAACCTTCTGGTCAATCAAAATGTTCTGCTTCTATTTTGATTTTTTTTTTTCAGTACGTAAAACACTGAAATAAAAAGCCCTTCTGAAATGAAAAATGAAAAGGCTTCACTCTTGAATGTTAAAATGTTCTGTTTTGATATCTTTAAGATGCTGTGAGCTTTTTAGATTTTTTTTTTCAGCCTGGGTTTTAATTAAATCTTCAGTCTCAGGGAAACTTACCTCTTCAATTTGCCTCAGCAAATTTTTCAACCTGGTCCTCTAAGAACTACTAGCTGTAGAAAACAAGGATCAGAAGGATTTGCCTTGTATCCTTCAGGTATAGGCTGATTTTTTATTCCTCCAAATTGTGGGCAAGACCATTGCAGGCAGAGTTTCTCTGCACTGACCTGTCCTTCCTCCAAATCCAACAGGTCCAAAGCAAGCTCAGCTTTGGAGATGCTCTCCCCTTGCTGAATCTTGCAAGTCTTGGTGCCTTCAAAGGGGATGTGAACAGCTGTGGAGGAAGAGCAGATCTCAATAGTAGTCAACTTGGGAGTTGAAGCGTGTGGTCCATGTGTCTACTCAACAAGCCTGCTCATAGGAGATGCTGGGCTGCAGCCACTCTTCAGGCTCATCCTTTCTTGGTGCAAACCCATCATGGAGGAGAAGCACGGCTGGCTCTCCAGCTAAATTACACGTTTGCTTGTGAGTTATTTCAGAGAGCCCAGTTTGCCCTTTCAGAGTGAAATATCTCCTGGATGATTTAAATGTAAGGTAAATGGTTCAGAGGCTCTGTGAAACCATTTTTTGGGCAAGGAGGGATTTCATACCATGCTGGTAGATGCTAAAGGTCACTTTCTGATAATATTTACACAGACTAAGTGAAGCAATTAAAATAACCAATCTGCTGCTGTTATCTCTCATGGGAGACTGTCCCAGCAGCGGAAACAACTTATTCAGTGGGAAAAACTCCTTGGAAGTGTCTGTTTAATTGGCCAGCTGAGGCTCTGCCTAATTGGAGCCTCTGTTTGCCCTGACATTTGTGATGCAGTGGGAGCCAAATGCTCCTTTCAACCCGGGATGTCCAGGGTTGCTCCGTTGCCCATGCAGGCTCAGGTTTGGGCATTCCCAGACAATGCTAGAGGCAAGAAGCTGCCTGCAGCCTTCATTTCATAGCAGACTGGGGAGAAATGGAGAAGCTCTCCCTGCCTCAAGTTATTTCTAACCCTCATTCCCATCACTGACATCCTCATGGCTGCAGCGTGGTGGTCTGTGAGCCAGTGTCCTGGTTTGGGCTGGGACAGCGTGAACTCTCTTCCCAGCAGCTGGTGTGAGGCTGTTTGGGTTTGTGCTGAGGAGAAGCTGATCACACACTGATGGGCAGAGCTGCTGCCAGGACAGTCAAGGACTTTCCAGCTTCTCTGCTGTGCCCGTGTCTGCAGGGGCAGGAGGAGCTGGGA
This sequence comes from Pterocles gutturalis, assembly GCF_000699245.1. Taxonomy (NCBI): domain Eukaryota; kingdom Metazoa; phylum Chordata; class Aves; order Pterocliformes; family Pteroclidae; genus Pterocles; species Pterocles gutturalis. The sequence goes on from NW_010144463.1 coordinate 24,908, forward strand.
GGGAGCACAGCCCCAGTGACCAGCCCAGGATTCGACCTCAGGTTTAGGGCTGAGACCCAAACTGGCCCATGGTCTGTTCCATCCCATGCACGGCATGGCCAGGGGAGAGGTGAGGAGCTGTCTGAAGTTCTCTCTTGCTCCAGGTCATCTCTCTCTCTGGCTTGCCCCTTTCTCGGGGTCTTCTCACTCCTTCAGTCGGCTCTCAGTCTCTTGGGCACTCAGGCTCTTATCTCTGTTCCAGGATTGCAGTTTCAGGACTCTCCCTACTCCAGGTTCATTAGCTGGGAACGGGCAGAGCCTTGGTCATCAGGTGATGAGCAGTGTCACTGTGTATCACTCATTTGTATATTTGTATATATTACTATTATTATCATCATTATCGTTATTTTCAATATTATTGTAGTTTAGTTTTTAAATTGTTCTTATCTCAACCCACGAGTCTCTTTTCCCTTTACCCCTTTAATTCTCTCCTCCATCCTGGGGAAGGGGGAGGTTGAGAGAGCGGCTGATGTGGTGTTTTGCTGCCAGCCAGGGTCAAAACCGTAACAGCCAGGCAACTTGACCATCAGCGGATACCATGACTGAAGATGTCAATACTCAGGCTGGATGGTTGAAAGGGGGAAGACGAGATTGAAAAGGTGCTTCCAGCCCTTTGGAGATGAGACACAAAGGATGAATCTCAGATGGGCTGTAAATCAACCGTGAGACCCCACTGACTGTCAGGGGGTTAAATCTTGCCTCTCGGAGGAGCTGAGCAATGGCACAGAGAGCGCTCCGCTTAGTTGCATCAGAAGTCTGCAGGAAGAAAACAGATTGGGAGTTGGCTGCCACAGTGAATTTGCCTTATGTTACACTCATCACACTGTTGACACTATATAAATAATAACATTTTATGATTTATTTATGAACAAACCTGGAGGTGACCTCCAGCTGTAGACTTGTGAAGCTGCAATAATCACACAGCCATTTGGATATTGATCTCTCGGAGAAAACGAAATCTGTGGAGCTGGCACCAAAGGAAATTAAAAAGCTGGGTTGATTTTTTTGGAGGCATGGTTACGTGGGAAAGAAGGACAGGGATCTTTTGTTATGATGGTCATGAGAAAATCAGTGTGAGGAGGCACCTCAGCAATGGGGCTGGGGAGGTGGTCGGGGGTCCCTGGTATCTAAAGTTCAAAGAAAGGAATTGAAGAAGATGTTGTTCCATGTTGACCAAAAAAACCCACCCATGCACTAAGGAATAAATACATTAGAGAATACAATAAAGACTGGAAATTTTCAGCTGATTGGTGCCTACGGGCTAATATCTACAGGCATCGCAGCAAAAGTGCCCACATCTCGTGTCACCACCTTTCTGCCTCCCCCCTGGAGCTCCTTGTAGAGCCCAGCTCAGGGCTCACCACTAAGCTCTGCTGGGACCAGTCCGCTCACTCCTTTCCTCCAGCACCCGTGGGAAAACAGAAGGCAGATGTGGTAGTGTTCCACCCTAAAAAGAAACCGGAGACTCAGCCAAAACCAAGGGACCTGAAGAAAAACCCCACCCCAGTTTGCTTGAATGAACTGAAGATCCCAGTCACCAGCTTGGAAGTCCAGACACTCCTGATTTGTTTCATTCTTCCTGTGGTTCCCTATTAATGGGGTTGCAAGTCACACTATGTTGGGAACTTGCCAACACTTGTTTTCCATAAAAGCCACCAGACTGTCCATGTGGGACACCCCATGATTTACTGGGGATGAGGAAAAGAAGCCATGGGGGCTGAAGTCCTCACTCCCTACCTCCTGTCCATCCCCTGCTTGCCCAAAATCCACCTTGCACCCAAATCTGCCCCTGGACGATGGCCAGGGTTGGCATCCACTGGACCACAAGCCAACATCTCCACCAGCCAGACCAGTCTGCCTGCTTCTTGGGTTTGATTAATGCTGACAGCACAGATCTCCTCTCTGCAGCTCCTGCGGAGGTGGGGAAGCAGGGCTTCCTGCAGATTATTTATAGGGCACATCATTATTTATGTTCCGCTTATACTGTCGTCATCCCAACTGCATTTCAACATCAGGGGTTAATGACAGTGGCTCTGTGGTGGAGCTTCGTTTACATGTTCCTAACCAGACACATTTTTTTTGGCCCATGCAAGTGTAAATCAGAAAAATAAACCCCACTTTGATTTCACCATTCCTTCACTGGTTTCCTGTGCTGTTTGCTTTTTATAATTGCAACCACCATTTCAAGAAACGTGTAGATGTGGTGCTTGGGGACATGGGTTAGTGAGTTAGGTGGTGTGGGTTGGACTTGATGATCCTTGAGGTCTTTTCCAACCTTAATGATTCTGTGATTCGATGATTCTAGGATTATTCTCTGCAGTTGAGAAGGGAGCTTGCTGTTGAAGACACCACCACTCCTGGATTGAACCGGCTTGAGGAGAAACCAGGGGGTGTGTGCTCAGAAGGGGATATGAACCCCCTCATTTCTCCAAACCTGGTGGGATAACCCCAGGAAAAATGAGTAGAACAGCCCTTGGCTCTCCCGTCTAGAGGGAGGATTATGGGGAGTGTGACATCTCCAGCTCTCCCTGCTTTCAGTGAATTATTATCAAGCCAATTAATCTGTCACTTGAAAATCTCAGTATACATAAATCGACCCAGATTCCACACTGGCATCAATCCCACCGTGCCCAGCTGGTACTGGAGTTATTTTTCCTTTATGTTTTATGCTCTGTTATTCATGGGAGAATAAAAACAAAATGCACTTTGGCTTGTGCAGATGCCAGCTAGTGAAGAAGCATAAAAAATGGGAGATGAAAGATTAAGTATGTTTATTTATGTAACATTATTTTATGTCTGTGGGTTACTTACCAAAACAGTAACTCTCTAAAACTATCACCCTAAAAGATACACAGCAGTTCATTTAATCACTAACCTAAACTTCCAGATGTTTTGCTGATGCATGCTTAAAATATCCACGAGTAAACCATGTATTATTGTACTTCTGACCAAAGATGACAGGATTTCTAGTCATTAGTAGTACTGGCAGAGCTATTATTTAAGGCAATTCATTATTTAATGCTTCTTTAAGATTGCTCTTGTTCCTGCAAAAATACACAGAATGACACGTTCCAAAATGCAACATAAAAGGTGGGTCACAAATAAACCGGCATGGAGGGGGGTTTTCTCTGTGTTTCATAAGAGCCAGGAGAATGACAAATAGCTGGTCCTAAAATCTGCCCAGGAGCTGCACACTCCCTCCAGCCTCCTTGGAGCGTGGTGAACGAGATGCTGCAAATCCAGCAAAATTGCACAGGGGCTTTGAGGGATGGGAAGGAGTAAACGGGGGGGAAAACAACAACAACAAAAAATAGGTGTTGGGGAGGAGTTTTTATTTTAAATTGATAAGAAATAACCCTCCTGGAGAGCAGGTGTCACGTACAAGACCTTTTCAAGCATCCTTTGGGATGGAAAACCCATTTTGGCTGGAAAAGTCTTTTTTTCCCTTTTCATTTCCCTCTCTCCTCCCCTGTTTTTTGTATTATTTTTTGCTCTGAAGCATAGGTGCGGGCTGCTCAGCTGCTGTCCCAGTTTACCAGTGCTTTTAACCTCACGGGAACAACCTGTCTCCAAAGTTACCGGAGCATCTTGCGAAGCCGTAGGCACTGGCGATGGGAAGTGCGTGGTGGTTCAAGGCGGTGTGCTCGGATCCCAGATGGTCCTAGCATGAGTCAAACCCAACAATAGATGTTTTTTCCCTCCTCTCCAAACAACAAGTTTTAAAAAACTTCTCCAGCCTCGCAGGGAGATTCGATTCATTTTTCTTTCTTCTATGGTGCTTTCGGCAAAGAGGCAGGTCCTCCAGAAATTTCTCCCTCATCTGTTCTTCTCCTCCATCCCCCGTTAGATCAGGTCTAACAACTCTTCCTGCCGGCAGGGATGAAGGGCAGCCCATCACAGTTACTCCCTTTCTGGTTAAAGAAGCTGTGGGACGCCAAAACCTGGGCTGTGAAAATATCAGAGGGATCTGAAGGCATCCCGCCACCTGAACCTTGGGGACTACTGGTATTTTTAATAACTGGCCACCTCCAAGGGTTCTGGACCCCACAATGTCCTTTCTCTGCTTGGGACATACAGATTGTGGATGCACCCACCCCTGCTTCATCCACAAACACTGCTAAAAGCCTTCTCCTTAAAAATTACTTATTTATGCTGGTTTTTTCCTGCTGTGCAATTCTTGTCTTCTGAAACCACCCATCCACTCGACTGTGCTATTGACATCTGTAGTAAGGCATTTGAAATGGATGATGCATCGTCCTCCAGTGAAGCAGTTTGTGTACCAGCATCCTTCCTCCTCCTCCTCTCACTCCCTGCACGCTCGTGATTAGCACTGTCCACATTGGAATTAAGTGAGTCTGGCTGAGGTTGGTGAGAAATATCAGATCTCAGCCTGGAAAGCCACAGGGACTCCAATTTGCTGATTTAAGATGTTAAATTTAGACTTCAGATCCTGCAAACCTTTGATATAAATTGCATTTGTGGCTTCGTTTGGGCACGGTGCTCTTCATCGTGACCTGGTAATGGTTTTTTGGCTGGTTATCAGATTCTGCCTTTCCCAGGAGGAGGTTGCATGTTCCTGATTTTGAAAACACTGGTGATGGAGCAGATTCCTACAGAGTGGTTGTTTCTACTGTGCTTTGGGATTCCCTTCTGATGAAATGCCACGAGGGACATTGCTAAAGTCCCTCAAAACAAGAAAGGCTTTTAATAGAACTTTCCTTAGGCTCAGCTTGTCATCACCACCAATCTGTTCCTTCCAGGATTTGGTCTCGCTCCCAATGATGGACAATGATTAGGTGCTCCACAAAGCTGAGCAAGAAGGAAGATGGTGTAAAAACTCCTGGCTTACCACCAAAGAAACCTTCTGGCAGAAGCACCTTGTCCCTTCTTGTGAAGCATCTGACAGATGTGCTGACATGGACCTGGGCTGGTGCAGCAGCTCCTCCACCCCTTGATTTTTTTCTGGTCATGGGCAGATGTCCTCTTGCAGCTGGGAACATCTGAGCTCATCGTGGTCATAAATTGGGAGTCTTCACTGCCCTGTGAGAACTGGCACCCACATCAAGAATTTCTTGAGACTGGCAGTAGGAAGTTAAAAGTATGATCAGGGGGTGCAGGGACAGGACGAGGGGGAACGGTTTGAAGCTGCAAGAGGGGAGATTGAGCTGAGATATTGGGAAGAAATGTTTTCCTGTGCGGGGGGTGAGGCAGTGGCCCAGGGTGCCCAGAGAAGCTGTGGATGTCCCATCCCTGGAGGGGTTCAAGGCCAGGCTGGATGAGGCTTTGGGCAACCTGGGCTGGTGGGAGGTGTCCCTGCCCATGGCAGGGGGGTTGGAACTGGATGGGCTTGAAGATCCCTTCCAACCCAAACCATCCTGTGATACAATTGTATGTCCCCATCCTCGGAGGAAGCAGCCCAGCCGTTCCCAGCCCAGCCCTGCGGATGGGGAGCGGTGTAAGATGCCTGCTGGCTTTGCAAAGCTTTTTCTAAAGCCAAACATCTGCTCAGGTCATCGTCTGCGCTGTTCATGCACTGCTGCACCGAGCCACGCTGCTGGGCTCGTGGAGTGTGTTTTACAAGCGTTGGGCGTGAAAAGGCTGAAAGCTGGAGCTGTGGGACTGTCCCACACGGTTGTAGGGCATTTCAGCTTTCATTTTAGAGTTGATGTGTAGATCTATTGTCACGTATGTCAATGTAAAAGCTGCCGGGCAGCGGTTAGAGGGAATGGGGCAGAGCTGTCTCCACCAGCTAACGGCTTACCCTGCTGCCAGATGGGCACGGCTGGGAGAGACTGGTTGAGAGGAGAGACGGGACTGACGGGGTTACAGCTCAGATGTGCGGGGATGCAGCACTGCCTCAGGAGGCTGCAGATCCTAAACTAGAAGCAGAACAAAGGAAAGGCTGAGGAGGGAGGGCAGCATGCAGGCAAGGCAGGTCGTGATGCTCTGGGTGAGGTTCCTGCTGCTCTCAGGTCCTCTGCAAATCTCCACCTTGTTCCCACCTGCTCTGTAAAGATCAGAGCATCAATGAGTGCTCCTAGGAAGCACTGGAAGGGGTTAAACTCCATCTAGGGCCCTTATAGATCTTCCTTCCTCCAAAATTATTATTATAGAGCAGATTTGTAGGATACTCGATGTTTTCTCTGGTGGCCCTGGGTAGACCTCCCCAAAGAGGACTTGCGCGTATGTCTGTGTGTGTACGTGCGCGTGCTTCCATGACTAAGTGATTTCATTATCTCTCCAGCTAATTAAGAGGCCGTTTGTGTCAGTTTGCACTCAGCCGCAGCAAATTCAGCGCTACCTTTATGGATCGATTCTTTCCTTCCGTGTTGATGTGGGTGGCGAATACGGCACAGCTTCGAACCGATCGAATTCGTGCTCCACGTACCCAGAGAAGCTAATGAAATCAGACGGCAGGAGGTAACCTGCCCAGCATTAAATGGAGAGAATTGCAGGTCTTCCCGGTAGAGTGTTGAACAAACAAGAAAGTGAAGATATTAAACACGCAGCACGTCTCTGCTTCCCATACAGCCCGTGAAGGCTGGCCCAAGGATAATCCTGCACATGAGTCTAACCAGCTGTGCCTGCTCAGTGTTTGTGCAAATAAATCAAAGCCCACTGGGTATTCCCTTCTCCGCTGGACCATCAGCATCCCTGTCTGTCTGCATCCTCCTGGGTTGTGTCCGGTGCCCACCCCATGCCTTCAGGTGGGCGATGTTCCCAGTTGTGTTTGGAGCTTTACTGAGAAACATGAAAACAATGCTACGTTGAATTGCTGAGCTGCTTAGAGCGTGGCTGAAGTTGGCTTAACCTCGCTGTATTGCTATTTCCTTGGCTTCAGATGAACCAGGTGATTTTTATCTAGCAGATGAAGGGGCCAAGTGTCGGTGGCTTGCTGTGTGTCAAGCATGCCGAGGCTCTTGGGTGGCTGATGCTAGCATGGCAGGTATTCTAATTAATTTATGTCTCTGTGCAGTTGTTGCGCCTCAGAAATGTGGATAAACGACTTTTCTTTTGCATGGCTGACCCCCTTCCCCTGCGCTCTGCCTGCTAATCCATCTCCACCAGCATTGCAAAGCCCTGAGCAGCTTCCAAGCGGAGCCATTAGAGGATGTTAAATCTGGCAATGCAACTCTTTTTCTGTCTCCTCTAGAGACAGAAGTCTAGATCAGGTGAGAGCAGAATCCCTAAAAAATCAGGATTTATTTAGTTCGGTGCTAGACTCCTCTGAGACGAGGACTTTGCAGAGCCCAGTAATTTTCAATTTGCTGTGGAGAGAAACGCTGGCTTTGTTCCCGCGGGAGCCGGGCGATCCGAGAAGTCCTCGGGCATTGCTGTGTGCAGCACGTGCAGCCTCTGACCCTAATCGAGGTTGTGATTTATAGGAGCATGCAAGTCCCCTGATTTACAGAGCAGCTGTCTGGGAGCTTGTTACAGACCTTGCAGTTCAGGGCTGGCTTTCCTCCCGTTGCCTTTACACGGGATTTACTGGGCTGGGGTGAGCTGTCTCTAATAAAGAGAGAGACGGGGTCTTGAAATGACATTCAAAAATAATTTATAGATGGATGGATGGATGGATGGAGTGATGAATGGATGGATGGATGGATGAAGAGCATTAAGCACATGTGCATGTGAAATAAATAGGTGTAATTATGCCTTGCTGGAGTAAAGTGGATAATTCACTCCCTTGGTTTTTGTGGTTATCCCAAACTCAAGCCTTTAAAAGAAATGTTCATAAAATGTCAAATAGTGTCTGCGTGTGAATATAATTAAAATCCAAGCATGAACACACAATTATTTGAAACTTGTTTCTTCCAGCTTCCAAGCCCTACGAGGCCAGGCTGCAGAGAGCCTGGTGAGATCCGAGTTGAAATGCTGATTCACTGTATCATGAGTTCCTGGCAGGTTATTATTAATTTTAATGACTTCTGTTTTCCTAGAGGAAAGCTGCTTTGGTTTTGGCAGATACGAACACTGCTTACAGCAGCCTGGGTGTAATTGGTGTGCAGATCCTGGCAGCAGAGGAGAAGGGAAATGCATGGACAGATGACAAAAACCAAGCAGAAAAACTGTCAGAACCTGCAGGAGGAAAGGTCATGGTGAATCCCTTCTCTGCAGGTCCAGCAGAGACCAAACCTTTCTTCAGGATCAAGGTACCGCCAGCAGAAGCTGAAGATCTCTGCACAAGCCTCCCATCCAACTTCAAAGAGCTCACGAGGATTTGTCAAGCACCCAGGTGGTGAGATAGGAATCAGAGATGCCTGAGGAGCTTGCAAGAGGCAACCTCACCAAGATGATTGTCTTCAATAACCACCGTGATGAAGCTAAAACAATTTGCAGGCTGGGACATTGACCTGGCTCACAGTGGTGCGAGATGGGATGGGTGGTTGTTGCGTTGTGCTGAGGGTGTTTTTGGTTTCTACCTTCAGGTATCCAAAAATCAAGCTGAAGATCCCAGATCAGATCGTTTGGTGCTCGGGTGCTCGTGTTCCCTGACAGTGGTGGTTAGTGCAGTTCACAGAGGTGGGAGCAGATCTGGACCTCAGAAGGTCAAGCCTGAACTTGGCCGCTCAAGGCAGAGCTGCCCCACGTTATCCCCACTTTGCAAGCAGCCCAGGGCTCTCTGTGGGACCATTGGTGTAATCAGGGCTGGGAGCCAGCAAATCCCTGCAGAAAGGTGGCCCCAAAAGGAGTGGAACTCAAGGAGAGAAAATAGATCTCCATGCACAAGTTCCTGGGGTGTCCTTGGGATCAAATGGTTTGAACCCAAACCCAACATCTCCTTTTTCACAGACAGGCTGTGCAGTGGGCTGGAGTGGAAAGGGAAGCATCTCTGAGAAACGTGGAGATGTGACAAAACCAGGCAACACAGCGGGACTCTGGATTATCCACGCTAAGGCTGCTAACTCCAGTGCTAACGAGGTGAGAATCCAACATCCCGTTAAAAACAGAGCTCAAGAAACAAATCCTGGATTACTTAACCCATACATAGAAGCAATTTCCCCCATATTTCCAGGCTGTACGAGGCCTTTTCATGTCTTGGTGGGAATGAAAGGCTTCATCGCAGCCTGTGGGATGCTGTGGGACAAGGCACAGCCAGGATCTCCCTCCTGGCTGGGTAGCTGAGGGCAGGGCCGAGGCACCTGCAGGTGGCTTTGCAGGAATAGCTCCAGGGAATGGCCTCAACCTGTATCGATGAACCAAAGTGGAGACAAACTGCCTTCCACATTGTCTTTCTGTTGTACGGCACAATCTGTCAGAGATTCATTCCCATGTGGAGGGATGGAGCCCAGACTCTCCTGCTTCTCCCCCTCTGCTCCGCCCTGGTGAGACCCCCCCTGGGGTGCTGCCCCCAGCTCTGGGGTCCTCAGCACAGGACAGACACGGAGCTGCTGGAGCGGGGCCAGAGGAGCCACGGAGATG
>NW_010144463.1:34508-51922 GCF_000699245.1 Pterocles gutturalis
TCAGGGGGTGCAGGGACAGGACGAGGGGGAACGGTTTGAAGCTGAGAGAGGGGAGATTGAGCTGAGATATTGGGAAGAAATGTTTTCCTGTGCGGGGGGTGAGGCAGTGGCCCAGGTTGCCCAGAGAAGCTGTGGATGCCCCATCCCTGGAGGGGTTCAAGGCCAGGCTGGATGAGGCTTTGGGCAACCTGGGCTAGTGGGAGGTGTCCCTGCCCATGGCAGGGGGTGGCACTGGGTGGGCTTGAAGGTCCCTTCCAACCCAAACCATCCTGGGATTCTGTGATTCTCTGCTTTGCTCCTGCAGCTGAAAATTTAACCCTCCAACCTGAAATCCGTGTCCAGTCTCCCAGCATGGGTTATTTTGTCCTGAAGCAAAACGCGTTCCCACCTCCTCTGCGTCCTGCAGGCATGTCTGTGCCGCTGCTTGTGATTCAAGGACGGAGAAAAGCTTCTCTGATTCCCAGGGAATTATAGCAGACCAATGCCAGAAGTGAGTTTCTGAGTCTTTTTGACATGCTGTGCCCTGTGGCCTGTGAGACACATACCTGATTACTCTACCTTGTTGGATTTGTTTGTCCTGTCACGTAAGTAAAGAAGCTGATGGTGTGTTGTTCTTCTTTCTTTTTCTTTCTCTCTCTCTCTTTTTTTTTTTTTTTTTTTTTTTTTTTTTTTTTACCTTGAGACTTTTGCAAGCATGAAAGGTTTCACGGTGGTTGAATAACTTGAAATTGGATTTTCAGTCTCTGCAAAGCTCCTGCAGAGGTATGGCTCCGGCACAGATGATTTCAGCCTCCAACTATCCTGGCAACGAAAGCTCAGTTCCCACCCAGCTGCTGCAGGTCGCTCAGCGCTAATCCTTCAAACCATTTGGGTACCAAATTTCTAAGGGAATGCATGAGAGATCGAAGCTTAAATAAATTTGATATTTGCTTTAAAAACCTTTGAGCCAGCTCTGTAAGGTGGGGATGACAGCATCTCTGCCACATCTGCGTTGGGAAGACAAATCCATCCCATTGCGAGGACCCCAGCAGTATTTGAAAGAAAATTATGAGTGAGTTGCTCCTCACCACACCTTGAGTTTTCAGTTCTGCCTCTTGCAGTGATTTGTTCCAGCGAGGTCTATGCGCTTTGGAAATAGGGCTGAAATACTATTTAAAAAAAAAAAAAAAAAAAAAAAAAAAAGGGTTCAGGAGCTTAGGTGCATATTAACTTTTTTTCTAGATGCAATATCCAGCATCAACGTTAGGGCAGTCCTCTTCAATCAGGGTGGTACTCTATGTGTCTCCGCTTTCCCCATCCCTGGCTGCACTACGGATGTCACTCAGCACACAGAAGTGAATAAGTTGCAGGTGTATTTATTCAGCACAGCATCTGTTTAGTCTGCAGATGATCTAAGAAATTCTACCGACACGGCAGGAGAATTTGGGCAGAATCCTAAAGAGTTTGTGCATTTCTGTCCCACTTAACTCTGGCCACGGACTCAGCCGTCCTGATGGGATCCCGTGCTCGGCTCTTGGTGTGGAAGGATAATAATTTTCATGGGGAGATGTGAGGATATAAATTAGGAAAAAAAAAAAAAAAAGGGATTGGGTCCTCAGGGCTTTTGCACGTGCTGCTTGGGGAGCGAGCGAAGGTGATTTCAGTCCTGCTGTTGGCAGCTGGCATCGCTCACGGTCCGCAGTGAGCCCAAAGAGTAACTAGAGGAATAACCAATGTGTCACAGCACGGCTGCTTAGTTCATTTTGTGCTTTACCCAGTCGATAGCTGTTAAGGTACCTCCCTAGAGAGAGAGACGGAGAAAGAGCTTGATCCTCTGCTCAGAGCAAACCTCCCAGCGCTACGAACTGCAAATACCCGGGGATCTCCAGGGGGTGTTTGCTGTACAGTGTTCAGAGAGGAGCCTCAGGATCTGAGCAAGGGCCTCCTGCAGGTGGAAAAAAAAAAAAAAAAAAAAAAAAGCCAGGTCAATGCCCTCTGGATGCCCAGAGATTTATTTCTATTTCTCTCAGGTACAGAGAGCCCTGTGAAGGAGAGGTCCCAGGGGCCACGATGGAGTGATGGCTTCTTCTCCCTACAGACTGCAATGAAAGCTTCTCCTCCAGGTTTGTGACTCTCCATTTTGATCGGAAATGCTATTTCTCCTGCAGTTTCCATGCAGCTGGAGACCCCTGTCACAAATGTCATGATCGCTCCCAGGGATCCCAGCCCGATACCTGGACCTGGAGCATGAGAGTTGGTGTTGCAGGTGTGAGGCATCACTGTCCAGCTTCTGCTGCACTGTAAGCCCTTCCTGAAGAGAAATCCTCCTGAAATACACACCTCAAAATAAATACAAGAACCAAACTCAGCGCAGCCACCTCCTTTTGTAGGTCCTAGATTTCACCAGTGGTTCAGAGACAACCTTGAAAGTCAAGTTGAACTTACAGGGATTCTGCCTACACTTTTCGGGAGGTCACCCACTATGCTTTCCCATTTGTCTCACCGATGACAAGCTGTTTCCTACCCAGAAATACGGCAAGCATCAGATCATGCCCATCCAGTACCATGTTTCTAAACATCTGGTTGAAATTCATATGTCAGTGTTCCTCCAGCTGGGCTGCTCACTGCTTGAGCAGTGGTGGTTCCTTCACCCGGACTCCTTATCCCTTGATGTCATTTGGGACATTCTCATCCATGATGGTCCCCTCTGGTATTTTTGAGGATGGCATTGAGATCTGTCTGCTCAGCCCAGAAAGAGCTCTTCATCCCGTTTCCAAGCACAGAAGGCTTTGGAAGATGGACACTTTGCCTGGCAGAGCCAGGCAGCGGCTAACGGGATCTCCCCGGTCCAGTGCATCCATTTGTGCATTCCTAGCAGTACATCATAAATGCACCAAATTGCCATATTTCAAGGCACCAAATGGCACAACATTGATGTCTTTTCTGCCTCCAGAAGCAAGCTCGGTGTCTGTGCAGAAGCCAGGAGGGCAATTCCTTTTCATAGAATCACAGAATCATTAAGGTTGGAAAAGACCTCAAGGATCATCAAGTCCAACCATCAACCCAGCACCATCCAACCCACTAACCCATGAGTTTTCCTGCAGAGTTTCCAGCCCTGGCACCATGGCACAGGGCTGCTTTCAGCATCCAGCTGTGCGTGGAAGCAAATGTCACATTTTGCCTGGAGGTAAAGGAAAGGGACGGCACGAGCCAGCAAAACTCTGCAGACCCAGAAGGAAGAAGCTGTTGCCATTAAAATCAGGAGCATGGTGGTACATTTTTCTTACTTCCCCAGCTATGCAACAGCGATAGGAGGCAAAGCGACAGCCAGGATGTATTTTCTTTTTTGGCTTTGCACCTTTATTGTGTATTTGCTGCCTCCTGGTGCCAGCAAAGCAAGGAGCTGGAGCAGCACTGCTCGTGTGCGGCCAAGGCGAGAGGCACGAAGCTAATGGAGGTATGGAAACATCAGCTCACGACCCAACGTACATCCAGCCTCAAATATTTTATGCTGGTTGATAGCAAATTTGGACCAGCCTCCACCTCTTAGGAACCGGGAGCGCTCCCACCTATGCACATATAAATTCAGGGAGTGGGAGGGAAAACCTTCCCAGTGCAGAGGATTTCCTAAAAAAGCAAAGTGTTCTCAGGTGTGTAAATATTTCTGAGGTGTTATTTGAATTAATACCAATGTGATATATTTAAGTTAAAAAAAATATTAATTCCAGAAGCCTTTTCTAGCCCATCTAGGGAGAAAATACACCCAGCAATACACATGCAATGGGCAGACAAGCCTCATCCTGCTGACTCGTTGTCTGCCCTTTCCTATGCTTTGGCTGAATCTTCTTCACATTAAAAGCACGGCCAAGAAATGACCGCTCAGCAGCTTCAGACTCCTGATATTTAAAAGGCACATCCCCCAGCAGCGTGGTTTCTGTGCTTGACATTTATTGTCTGCGCTCCAGTGGGCGCAGACTCGTCGGGTCGTGTTGCAGAAGCATTTACAGAGAAACTTAATGCTCTGCAGAAGGGAAAATATAAATTCAAAGAGAAATATTTTTTTTTTTAATCCAAGGAGAGTTTTCTAACTGCTTTGGAATACCAGGAGGAGCTGGGGGATGCTCTTTGCGGCGGATTGCAGGAAGGTTTACAATGCCGTTGCAAACCAAGCTACGTGCCCTTGGGTAGTTTTAACTTATCTGCATCAAGAGCTTCACAAAGGCTGTCGCATTGTCTTTGCATTTTATGATGGGATAAGTGAGGTGTGGCAATTTTATGATTTTTTTACCTGAAACGAGATCTTGGGAGTGAAATCCCATCCCCTCAGCCCCGCTCCTCTGCCATCACTGAGATCTTCCCATCTGAAACTAGAAAGAAGAGATATAAGGAAGAAATTTTTTATGAAGAGGGAAGTGCAACTTATAGCAAGTGAGGTCACCTGGTGTAAAAGCACCCACTGACTTAGAAAACCCCTTAGAGCTTTTTAAAGCCTGGAGCTTTGCCTTTGCTGTACCATCCTGGAAGAAGCCTCTGCCAGAGGTGGTCAAGATAATTTCACTGTCATGGGTTTAGGAGATGATCCAGAAATAAAAAAATAAATGGTTTCATAGAATCACAGGATGGTTTGGGTTGGGAGGGACCTTCAAGCCCATCCAGTTCCCCCCCTGCCATGGGCAGGGACACCTCCCACTAGCCCAGGTTGCCCAAAGCCTCATCCAGCCTGGCCTTGAACCCCTCCAGGGATGGGGCATCCACAGCTTCTCTGGGCACCCTGGGCCACTGCCTCACCCCCCGCACAGGAAGACATTTCTTCCCAATATCTCAGCTCAATCTCCCCTCTTGCAGCTTCAACCCGTTCCCCCTCGTCTCTCAGCCTGTCCTCATAGGGGAGGACAAATAATGAAATGAGTTGCATGAAACCTCCTCTTTCCCAAGCTATTATCCAAAGGTGCATTTTGCAGGCTCTTGGTTCCATAGCAAGTTTCGAGCTGTTGGGATTTTGTAATGAGCTAGAATTTCAATCCAGATTTCCAAGATGTTGTCATAGTTTTAATGAAAGGGGAAAAAATGCTTCGATTTGCACTGAAATTGGACACAAAGTCCCAGCGGAGACAGGGCAGAGGCAGGTCCCTCTGCACTGAGTAGCAGTGTGACATGAACATCGCCCTTCCTCACCCACGGGGCTATACACAGCTCTGTGATGATAAAAGCTCTCTATCTCCAATGAACCATCTGATTGTAAAAATACCCTTTTTGACAAAAATTAAGATATTTGGCCTTTGCAAGATTCTGTATCGTTCGCCTTCAGAGCAGCCCAAAGCCAGCAGCAGCCAAAGGACCGTCCCTTGCAGGGGGGTATGCTGATGAGACCAGTGGGACATTTCCGTTTTATGGGCTGCAAGAGATCTTGGGCTGTGCTTGAAATGAGTGTTGCCAGGAGGAGGTCTGTGTAAAAGCCCAACTCCTTTGTTTCTGTTCTATAAATTGCCATTTAACTTGACAGCTCAGTTCCTATTGTTCCTATTTTTCCAAGATCAGGCGAGGTAAAGCACTAGATGAAAAGCTCGGGATGACACAAGGGAGAAGGCAAACATGGGCAAAGTCAAGGTCAAAGATGGGAGAATCCTCACGCCCTTCTCTTGACAATAGGGTGATCTTATTTCTGTGCTGTCAGTGGAGGACACTGCTTTATATCTTCATTTCAGCTTCCTTTTAGCTAGTAAACAGTGAATCTTATTGTGCTGGCTAGATAGGAACTGTATTCACGCAAACCCCACTTGCATTTTGCAGATATTTCCTATTCAATGCACAAACCTATTTCCTCATATTCTTATTTTACAGTTAGAAAAAATGAGCAGCAATAAAATCTCATTTTGTATCACCGGACCTCAGACCTTCTTTTGCTGTATCACCAGCACAGCGTGGAGGGGCATCGTGCTGTTTGCTCCCGAAGGAAGCCCAGAGCATCACCACGAAGGGCTTTGTGGATGTTTCCACAGATGCTATCACGGCGATTATCCCGGGCAGCTTCCCCCCTCCTCCCTTTTGAGCTCTCCTCTTGTTTTTCTGCAATCCCTTCCTCTGCATAAAGCCCTCAAAATCTTTCCCAGCTGGTCGGGGAATAGTTTCTGAGCACTGTCCCCGGATCTGCCATGCGAACACAGCATCTCTGCCGTGCCAGACACGCTGCTCCTTCCCCTCACCCAGCGATCTCCAAGCAGAGAATATTTTGAAGGTATTTCGAAGACAGCATTTTGGCCATTTTCCAGACTCGGTGTCAAAAAAGCATCATTTCTAATTGTTTGTGACTGCGCCTTAACTGTCTTGTTTTGTGCAGGAAGACATCAGATTTCCTTATTTTTTTTCTATTTAGGAAAAAAAAAAAAAAGCTTTTCCTTTGTCTCCCACAGAACAAAGCAATGCCATCAGGCTATTTAACCAGCGAGGGCTGAGCCCATCCCCAGGGTAAAGGCGCTGCCTTAATTGGGTTACATGCAGGAGAAATTTGGCTGGGAGTGTGTAATCACTGCCTGAATTAATGAAAAAAGGGTTTCTTTGGAAGAGGCTGAATAGCCCAGCTGCAGCAATTATCTTGTCACTCATCAGAACGACGACAAAATTAGTTCCAGATATAAAACCAGACAACGGAGGCGAGACACCTAGCATGTATTTATTTTCCTGGTTAATGACACTTGAGGTTGCCTTTCTGTCCCCATATGTTCCGTGCAGCCTGTGCCGCAGGCTTGTGGCTCACAGCAAAGCGCTGGGGGTTCACGCAAGGCGAGACGGGGACCTGGATATCGGTTTGAGCAAATTCATTCATTTCTCAAGAATTTGCTTTGGCTTTGTGTCAAATCACCTCTCTGGTCCCCAGTCCTGGGGACATCCCAGCCTGGCTGAGCCCCATCGCTGTGCTGACTGCTGGGGATACAGGAGCAGCATCGTCACACCGACCGTGATGTGCACAGATATTTGTCCATCTGTCAAGGACCTACATCTCTCCTGTGGCTTCTAGGTGCCCCCACGGTGTCAGTACCAGCCAAGATGGCCAATCGGTTTCTTGGGGAAGCCAAATCTTCAGGGGGATTGGCAGCAGAACAGCCCCTGGAAAGATGGGAGCTGCAAAAAGCTGATTTTAACTCAAGGGAGCAAACCATAGAGGTCTAACAGGGAATGTTGCACATGGGGAGCTGTTTTCCACCTAAAATCTGTCACCAGCCCCTCTACTTGTGCATCCAGAGTCTTTTGCAGGTTGAAGGAGAGGATTGTCCCCCTCTGCTCCGCTGTGGTGACACCCCGCTGGGGTGCTGGCCCCAGCTCTGGGGTCCTCAGCACAGGACAGACACGGAGCTGCTGGAGCGGGGCCAGAGGAGCCACGGAGATGGGCCGAGGCTGGAGCAGCTCCCGTGTGAGGACAGGCTGAGAGAGTTGGGGGTGTGCAGCCTGGAGAAGAGAAGGCTCCGGGGAGACCTTCCAGCACCTCCCAGTGCTGAAAGGGGGCTACAGGAGAGATGGGGGGGCTCTGGGTCAGGGGGTGCAGGGACAGGACGAGGGGGAACGGTTTGAAGCTGCAAGAGGGGAGATTGAGCTGAGATATTGGGAAGAAATGTTTTCCTGTGCGGGGGTGAGGCAGTGGCCCAGGGTGCCCAGAGAAGCTGTGGATGCCCCATCCCTGGAGGGGTTCAAGGCCAGGCTGGATGAGGCTTTGGGCAACCTGGGCTGGTGGGAGGTGTCCCTGCCCATGGCAGGGGGTGGCACTGGATGGGCTTGAAGGTCCCTTCCAATCCAAACGATCCCATGGTTCTGCACAAGAGCACTGACTCTCTCGCATCCCTGCTGTGCTCTCATGAGCCTGTGATGACGGATTTTCCTTCCTGACCCGCCTGATGGTGTATCTGTGATCTGGCACGCAGGCATCCTCCTCCTTTCTGTCCTCCCAGACCAACTTTAACATGTCCATCTCATCTTGGCCAGGATTTGCCCCAGGGTTGGTGCAGGGTGTCCTCAGTAGATGCTCTGACACCACAGATCTCCCGTACGTGTTCAGGGCTTGCCCAGGCAGCCCCAAGCCAGAAATAGCTAATAAAGGCTGTATTCTGGTTTTTGGGGGTGGACACGTGCCGGCATGTGCATCTCAGATGCAGCTGCATCAGATGGTGGGGGGAAAAAAGATTAATTTTGTGTTTTCATTTAAAATATCTGCAGGAATGAAAGCTTCTCCATGAAGAAAGATTCCAACAGCCGCAGTTGACTCACTGTGCTCTCCCATTGAAGGAGGCTCATAAGATGCTGGGAAGAAAAGCATGTGATTTTATTAAAGAGGTTTGTTGCTTTTTTTTTTTTTTTTTCCCCTGGCATTCGGAGGCTCTTGCTTGAATGCGAGCTGCGTTTTCAGTTTTGCTCGTGTGCCCAGCATCCCTGTGCGAGCAGCTACTTGAGACCATTCTGTGTATTGTATTTCCAGCCGGCAAGCAGAGCTACATAAATAACCCAGCTGCTGCTCCCGGGTGTCACGCATGATTTCCAGGAAAGGGCTGACAATGCCTCTTCCCCAAGGAAAGCTGGCAAGTGTGAACCCAAGCGGTGGGAAAACCCCCCGGGACAAGGCTGCCCAGCTGGCTGGCCGCGGCGTTTCTCAGGGAACGGGAAAACCAGCCGCCTCTTTTCCACGCCGCCCGTCAAAACCAAGCGACCTTAGGTGACAGTGACATGCGTATGGGCTCCGTGGGGTTTAACCACCCCTCTCGGATGGGATGTGGGTGATGAGATGGATGCTGTCTTTGGGGTGAAATACAAAATGACCTCACCATGTCATTAAAGAACTGGTGGCACCACTTCCCAACAAGCCTGTTATCCACCTGCCAGCTGACAGAGCTCTGGGAAGGTTTCTGTGTCTGTGCACCGAGTATTTTAATCTCTCTGCTGCTGTATTAGTATTATTACTGCTAATGATAATCAATAAATTAAGGCGAATGGGATTCCCCACTGAGATATTGCTCCGTTGCGTCTAGTGCTTTACAAACACCCGCTGAGAAAGCCGTTCCTGCTCAAATCGCTGTCGCTCCAGCTGGGACAGCCCTCAGGGTAGGTGGAAAGTTGTAAATCATGGTCTTGTAGAGGCTGGTGTGGGTTTAGTGCAAGGGATAAAGAGCCCACAAAGGCTTTCGTGCTCTGGGATGGAGTGACACAATTCCTGCCCTTGCCCCGGGATGAGAAATCAGAGCTGCTGTCCCTATTGAATCAGGATTTTTTTTCTTGTGAAAGACACAGGTTTGATCTCTGAACTTGGCCCATAGCGTGTGCGACAACATGGTGAGGTTAGCCAAAGTGAAATAATCTGAAATAATCCTTTGCCCAAGTGCTTCACGCTTGTCCTGCAGCACGGACCAGCGGCTCTCCCTGCAGTAATTTGGGAAGAAAAACTGATGGGAGCTGCTGAAAGAGGCTGGGGTGATGCAAGACCTGGAGTTTTTTGAGTCATGAAGAAGTTAGATCCAGAAAAGCCCAACCCTTCCAATGCTCATCATTCAAGCCTGCAGCCAAAAAGCAGATTTGGGGCCATTATTCCCCAAGACATGGGGCCAAAGCACAGCTTCCAGGGAGCCTCAGCAGCTGGCTGTGTAACGTCGATGCTGTGTCTTCCCCGTAAGATCCTCATGGCTGGGATTTATTTCTAGATGCTTTTCCTTATGTCTCTTAAGATTCTTTAGCTCGTGAAACCAAATAAAGTTTGTGCCCTGGCATTGGAACAGAGTTTGTCTGAAGCCTGCCTGCCAGCTCTGATTTTCGGTGGAGATGTCCCCAGCATGTTAAGCAACAGGTTGTAGCATTTCACTTTCAGCTCTGACTGTCCTAGAAGAACGGAAAAAAGAGTTGATTAGTAAACCAAGATTTATGGCTGGTTATGCCTGTGTGCTTTCCCAAGCTGTGTATTTCACAAGAATAATTGGGAACGGGGCAGCTCTCAGCAGCTTTCCTTCCCAAGGCTGGGTTTGAAGCTCTGCTTGTTGTTTCGTAAATGAGAGGTTTTTTTTTTCTTGCTTGCAGATGCAAAAATGCCGCAAGCCGAAGGGCAGCGAATTAACCAAATGCAACATTTTCCCCCGTGCGTTCCCTTCCAGATCTCTGTAATCATGCATTTGATTTGCAAAGAATGCTTTTGGTAGTGGCAAGTGGCTCAACCAGCTAGCTGACCCGGTTAGAGCAAGCCATAAAATGAAACCCTATTCCTCTAATTTGTCTTGGAAACAGAGGGACGCGGTGGCTCGCGAGCCCTGAATGCTGCCACGCAGAGATGCTTGCTGAGCGCATCCCAGCCTGCCCACGGCGCACGCCCGCTACATCACCAGGGTCCGTGCCGCACATCAAATCCATGAATAAACGGCTCAGGGGGGACAATGCATTCATCCCCATCCGTCACTGAACAAAACCTGGGAGCTGAGCCTGGAGCAGCGCTTTGGCTGCTGGCTTTGTCCCACCCGTGGGCCCCCACTGGTTCCCACGGCCCCTCCGCCAAACGGGGCTGCACCTGCGAGCTCAGCCTTCCTCCCTGCGGACCGAGGCAGGATGGAAGAGGAGGATGGAGCGCTGCTGGTTTTTATTATCACCTTCATTTTCACAGATGAGCGAAAAGGTGTTTAATTTAAGTTATCCTAGAATCACAGAATGGTTTGGGTTGGAAGGGACCTTCAAGCCCATCCAGCGCCATCACCTGTGATGGGCAGGGACACCTCCCACTAGCCCAGGTTGCCCAAAGTCTCATCCAGCCTGGCCTTGAACCCCTCCAGGGATGGGGCATCCACAGCTTCTCTGGGCACCCTGGGCCACTGCCTCACCCCCCGCACAGGAAAACATTTCTTCCCAATATCTCAGCTCAATCTCCCCTCTCTCAGCTTCAAACCGTTCCCCCTCATCCCATCACTACACTCCCTGATCACAGAGGGTGAAGGCGATCACTGCTCAGTGTTCGCTGATCAGCCTCCTGGCTTTCCGCTGGGCAAGCCAAATCAGAAAAAAAAAGAAAAAAAGAAACTTTCCAAATGATCTCATTGCTGTTTTCTTCCCCTGGACCCAACTCTCAGGGTGCATGGCAAAGTGGTCAGCCAGGTCCTGCTTCATGGGAGGTCTGGGAAGCTCTGCAAGGACCCTGGGCAGGAGCTGCATTTTGCCATGAAAGAAGTTCAAAAGGAGATCAAAGGCAGCGTTGACTCTGCGGGATGGAGTCCGAGGACACAAATGTCCTTCTTGGGAGAAAAAGGAGAGAAAGGGGTTAACAGGAGACAGGTCTCAATTCCCACTGCACCATTGGTTCCCTCCTCTTGCAGTGGAGGTGGACCCAGGTGGATGGGAAGCCACTGAAGATGTTGGCGTTGGCAGCATTAATATCTCACTTAAAGGAAATGTTGGCAAAAGGAGATGAAAAGCTGAGGTGGATTTTCCCTTCCTGACACCACTGGCCTCGTCAGCTCACAACCTTTCCGAGCCAGAAACCATTGCAAGCTGGAAACAGGGAGTCCAAGAGAGTGAAACTCCAGATAAGGAGAAATTTGGACTGTTTTCTGGGAAAAGTGGTGGGTGAAAGATGGAGGGAAATAGTTTCAAAGAGACAAAAACAGCTCCTGGGAATCTGTTTAGGAGAGGAGAGGTGTACCAGCACAGCAAGGCTCATTCATGTCTTCACAGAGCCCCTAAAATTTTTCCAGGGTGATGCAATGGAGATAAAGTGAATATATACGAGCTGGCAAATTTGCTTTCTCATCACCTTCTGTGGGCCCCTCAGAAGGAGCCCAGAGCTCTCCAGGACCACCAGCTGAGGAGCCGTGCTGAACGTGGAGCAGCTCGGAGCCGCTCTTTGCTCACACATCCAGCCTTTGAAGACGCTGCGTTGCCTGGAGTGGCAGCCTCTCCCCAGCCCGATGGTCGAAGCCAACAGGTAGAGACTTGAGAGCGAGCTGGAGAGCTGTAAAACCAGATGCTGTTGGCTGAAATGCTGTTTTAAGAAGTGTATCCCCAGGCAGCGTTGAGAGGAGGCGAAGCACAGTGAGGGGAGGGATCTGAGCCCCGGAGGAAGCGGGATGGGAGAGGTGGGAGGCTGTTCCTGGAGATAACGAGGTGCAGGGAGGCCACACAGCCAGTGCGGCAGGTTCTGGCTTCCTCCGTTCATCTGAAGCTGAAACAATTCTGTCAAAGTGAGACCCCCCCTGGGGTGCTGCCCCCAGCTCTGGGGTCCTCAGCACAGGACAGACACGGAGCTGCTGGAGCGGGGCCAGAGGAGCCACGGAGATGGGCCGAGGCTGGAGCAGCTCCCGTGCGAGGACAGGCTGAGAGAGTTGGGGGTGTGCAGCCTGGAGAAGAGAAGGCTCCGGGGAGACCTTCCAGCACCTCCCAGTGCTGAAAGGGGGCTACAGGAGAGATGGGGGGGCTCTGGGTCAGGGGGTGCAGGGACAGGACCAGGGGGAACGGTGTGAAGCTGAGAGAGGGGAGACTGAGCTGAGATATTGGGAAGAAATGTTTTCCTGTGCGGGGGGTGAGGCAGTGGCCCAGGGTGCCCAGAGAAGCTGTGGGTGCCCCATCCCTGGAGGGGTTCAAGGCCAGGCTGGATGAGGCTTTGGGCAACCTGGGCTGGTGGGAGGTGTCCCTGCCCGTGGCAGGGGGTGGCACTGGATGGTCTGGAAGGTCCCTTCCCACCCAAACCATCCCGTGATTGTATGATTTTATGAAAGGGAGGGAGAAAGGATAGGCATAGGGCTGGTTGCCTCCAAAAGCTGGTGGCCACCCCAAGGGAGGACAGCTGTGGCACTGATGGTGGGTGGTTGGAGGCTATGTGCAAGCATTCGGAGAGGAGCAGGTCCCAGGGAAATCTTTGAGGTTTGGGGTACAGGGCCCAGATGGTTGCACTGTCTCCATCCTTGGAGGACCCTGAGCAACCTGGTCTGGCCTCACAGCTGACCCTGCTTTGAGCAGGAGTTTGTCATGGAGACCTCCTGAGGTCCCATCCATTCTGAATTTCCCTGTGATTCTGTGACCTTAATACATAGCCAGGCTGTTCTCCCTTTGCAGAGCCTTTCCAGAGCATCCAGGGTGTTAGAGGAGAGAAGCCAGAACATCACTCCAGACATTTCCTGTCTTTCATCAGACAAAATCCCACACTGGCAAATCTGACATTGCCAAACAGCTTTAGAAAATGCTGCCAGGGTCACACAGTGAGTGGGTAGATGAGATCTGAGCTTTATTCTATGGAGCCAGTCAGAATAACACCATGGAAATCACGCTGGGCAGAAATTTAGAAAATACTAATATTTCTTTTTTCATCAAGGAATATCATACTATAGCACCCAGAGATGTCCCAGACCATGGTGGGGTGAAGAAGCCATGGCACTAAATTATTCTCAGGGACGGTGGTTCCCCCATCTGGCAGCAAACACCTCGCTGCTCCAAACACCGTTGACCGAGTTAAAGGCAACTTCAGCAACGACCACCAACAGCAGCAAATTCCCTCCTTGCATGGACTTAGCTATTGAAAACAGAAAGTCTAAGAAACCCCTTCCAGCTTGTAGTCATCCTTAGCCTCATCTGTCTCTTAGATAAGCTCTTAATTTACAAAGAGCAGTGGCTATAAGAACAAAAAGTCCAGGTAACTCCAGGTGAGCACGGCTATTTTTGCGATACGTTTCCTGGGCTTGCAGGATCTCGGTGTGTCGTGTCTCCATCATCTCCTACATCATCTCCACCCTGTGTTTCCTGGGCGCGTGATGCCAGATTCACGGGGGTATAAACACGCATTGCTCAGCTTGCTGGAGAACTAACTCACCTTTTTATTTTCTTTGTCTTGGGGGCTGCCTTTTGCAATGAGAATAAAACAATCATTTAAGGATAGAGGACATTTTAATATATCTTCTCCCAAAATGACACTTGAGAACTAAGATCTTTTTGCCTGAAGAACTTGGATAAATGGAGTAGGAAGTTTTTTATCGCCAGCATAATATGATTTCATTTTCTCTCCCGAGGTAAAAAGTGGGAAACTTTTGTTACACTCTTGTTTTATCCCTGCCTGGTGCTATTCATAAATTTTTCATGAAGAGCTCTGCAGGCAGCAGGTTTGTTCTCGGTACGAACAGCCGCTGCTCTCAGGACACTGCCTGGAGTGTGGACTCTGCTGAAACATTTATGGGATCCCATAAATGCAACAGGATCTCATAAATCTAAACAGAAAGGAGGAAAAACAATTCCGAGCAAGCACAGGAGGGGACCACCTTGTTTGTTTACCATGCAAGTACGGCACACTTCGTTTTTTCTCTCTGAGAAATCGCAATGATTTCCTTAAAAGTGCCTTATGGTGGGAAAACAGGCTCCTTGTATTCTTGATGCTACATAGGCACAAGAAAAAAAAAAATTGAAAACCTCAAAAAGATGGATCCCTGGCTCATAGGAAGCTGACAGTGGGATTTGTGTAAGCCGTGAAGCTTTTCTGTTGGTTTTTCTTTGTCGCCGTTGTGCTGTCACTGGTACCAGTGACCAGCTGGATCTCAGCTGTGCCTGGCACCATGAGAGCTGGAGCTGTGACCTTGGGTTTTATCTCTGGAGGTGCCTCTGCCCGGCTGAACACGAGGGATGGAGACAGGTCTTCCTGCTGGTAAACTGGGGTTCCACCATCACGACAAGTCCTCCAGGACAGCTCATGGGTGGCTCTTTGCCATGCAGCAGGACATCAAGGAGGTTGACTGAGCTGAGATATTGGGAAGAAATGTTTTCCTGTGTGGGGGGTGAGGCAGTGGCCCAGGGTGCCCAGAGAAGCTGTGGATGCCCCATCCCTGGAGGGGTTCAAGGCCAGGCTGGATGAGGCTTTGGGCAACCTGGGCTGGTGGGAGGTGTCCCTGCCCATGGCAGGGGGTGGCACTGGATGATCTTGAAGGTCCCTTCCAACCCAAACCATTCTGTGATTCTATGATTCTATGATTAAAGCCTTCCCTCCCATAGCCAACAAACCCAGCAGCCCACAAGTTTCATGGGAAAGGGTGGTGCACGTGCCAGTAGCATGGGATGTATGAGTTAATTTTTCAATAAAATGCATCCTCCAGCCTCCTGGGCAGTTGCCAGCCCAGAGCGAGATGTTTAGGTGTCCCGCACAGATGGGGGAACCGAAGACCTCTCCAGGTGCATGTCACAGGGCCAACGATGGCTATTTTGGGGCTCTGTGTATCCGACATTGTTTTTTCCATCCGTGCAGGAGGGATTTACTAAAAATAAAAAGGTATTCATGGGAGAGGGTGTGAAGGCAGCTGTTTCCATAGGCAGATGCCAACGTTGAGATACCCAAGCTGGAGACACAGGGAGAGAGAACCGTATCAGGTCACATGAACAGAGACTTCACCCAGATTTGGTGGTTTACTGTTGGACAAGATCTAGGTCAGAAGGACCCACCAAGGAATAGGAGCAGCTTTCCCTCTTTTCCAAAGTGCTCTGCTTTCCTCTTTCTTTCTTGGGCAATTGTTATGGATTTCATTCAGCTTTTGCAGCCTCAAAAACATGCAACAATAGTGGGACGGAGGAGCTCAGGAAGCCAGAAAGCAGGAAAAACAGTTGACGTTGTGTCCTTTTCCAGCCATGCTGCCAGACACCCCTTCCCCTTTCCTCCTTCTCCAGGAAGTCTGACCTCTCTTTTGGGTGGTTTCCAGGCTGTTGATCTGCTTTTGCATCATCCTGCACCCAAGGTGTCCCTGCCCGTGGCGGGGGGTTGGAACTCTGTGATCTTGAAGGTCCCTTCCAACCCAAACCATCCTGTGAGTCTATGATCATGATGGATCATGGCCATCGGGGTCTTGGTTGCACGCTAAGGAGAAGTTGGAAGGAGTCATCACAACACCCAAATGTTAAGGTCGGGGCTCGGTTGCAGGGAAAGGACAGTAGGGACATGCTGTTAGGACACGTCCCCTTCCCTACATGAGCAATGGATGCAACGGGAGCCTGGGAAAACCTTTCGGAGGCTGGTGGTCCACGGACTAGGATGGAGACCACCGGCAGAAGCTCTGCAGGAGGCTGTCCCATTCAGCACACAATGAGAGAGGCAGGAGGGATGCATTTATGGGCTTTCTGGAGGGAAACCAAGGGTTTTTAGCAATGCTGACAAACACCAAAGCTGTCTGCTTTTCCTTTCGGTGCTTCAGTTCCCACTGCTGACGTTGCCTCAGCTCATTTGAAAGTGTGGCCGGGGGCTCAAAAAATAGGGAGAGCTCGGGACGGAGATGGTGCCAATGCCCCATCAGCACATGGGATGGGGCTGGGTGGGGTGACCCATGGCTTAGGGACATCGGTGCATCGAACCCATTCGAGCTGTGTTGGTGAGGCCAGCTAAAACGCTTCCCAGTTGCCCCAGGACAGCTGGGTCATTGCCCAGCATATTTATCTTGTCTTCTCCGCTCTGCAGTGGTGAGCAAAGTCCAATTTGGTTTTGGTGGAAAAAAAAAATAAAAATTACACTTTGGAACATGTTCTCACCTGCACTGAGTTAAGAGCGAGGTGTTGGTGGGGCGCAGAGCCCTCGGTCGCCCACCATGTGCCCCCCCCGGCTGCGGATGCAGGGCTTTGTGCTGCTCTGGGCAAATACCGGCAGAATTAAAATACGCTGCAGACGAGCGGTCTTCTCCGGTGATGGGGAGCCAGGGTGATTAACGGGGACGGCAACGAGCACGGAGAGCTCGGCCGTCATGGAGTAACGTTGGGTTTTCTGGGAGGGGACGAGGGGAAATTTGGGTTTTCCTTGATGCTTGCTCCACTGCTCATCACGCCGTGGGGCAGCTTTCCTTTCCTCCCAGGCTACGATGACGAGACAGGAGGATGGAGGAGGAGAAGGATGTGTTCCCCACGGCCGGGGGTTGCATGATTAATAGGTTTCAAGCCCCGTGCCCCTGCAGGGCTCGTTAAATCCTGGCTCCAGATCCTGCCCTGCATCATTTTGACCTCAGTTCTTTAATTATGGGTATTTGAGGGTGTTTGACTTAAAATCCTTGCTTCGGCATCGTGGTGCTGGAAGCAGCTGGGTGGTTTCCTTTTTTTATTATTTTTGTTTTGTTTTGTTTTCTTAGGTTTTTTTTCTTTTTTTTTGTTTTTTTTTGAGGTTTTTTGTTTCTGTTTTTGTTTTTTTTCCCATGATGCAACACACATGCCCAAGGGGATGGTGAAAAGACACAATAAAAGGAAAATGGGACAGATCGGGGAAGGGGGGGGTCGAAGACCAGAGCCTGCTGGAGGCTGCACCCCCAAACTGGGCAGGACAGGGTGGGATGGAGGAGGCAAAAGCGGGATGGTGGTACTGCTGCTCCTCCGCTCTGTTTGCAGGGGGAGGTGGGGGCTCTGCTGCCCTTGCACCCCGAATTTATGGTGTAAAGAGAATAAAAGGTGTTAGTGAGGGCTGTTGTGGGGTGATGTGCTGATCGGAA
>NW_010144464.1:0-7242 GCF_000699245.1 Pterocles gutturalis
AGCGCCTGCCCCAGTTCGCGCATCCCCCGGGGGCAGCCCTGTGCGGGGCTGGAGGGGGGGTTCCTTTCCCTAGGCCGCTGGCGGCCAGGCCCGCTCCGGGTTAGGAACCTGCCCCACGTTCCCCTGTCGCTGGTCGGCGGGTTAAGGTCTTGGCGCTGTTACCTTGGTTCTGTCGAGATCGCTTATCGTGCTGTTAAACGGCCAAGTGGGAGTTTGGTTATAGTGACTTTAAGGAGCCTGTGCTGGTGCAGTTTGTTGGAAACTGACAAAAGTGTTTTCTGGCTGCACAAATCACCTGTAAGTGGAGGATACCCCACTTACAGCGGGTCACCTGCTGCCACCTCCGCAGGTCAGTCAGGGAGAGTCTGTGTGAGGTGCGGTTTTTGGTGGGTTTAAAATCTCCTGCAGCACCATAGTACTTGTCAGCTAACCAGTTAGTGTAACATGAGGTTGCTGACAGATAACATCGATGTGTTAGGCTGTACGCTGCAGTGATCTTGGAGCAGAGACGCCTGGTTTGACTGTCAGTGCTGTCAAGGCATTAGGATGCCGTGGATGGCTGGTGTTTTATTTGGGTCTGTGCGGGATCCCTACCCAGCTAAATGTGGATAGTGCTGAAGTCCTTGAGGGGGTTTTTAAAGGAATCGAGTGTATAAGCAGAATGTAGCTTTTAGAAGCTTTGTAGGAATAATCTTGTAGTGATACTCAAGTTAATGTAAGAAATGAAATCTTTGTTTTGAGCTCTCCTCTTTACAGGCTGCAGAAGATGTCAATGTTACTTTTGAAGATCAACAGAAAATTAACAAGTTTGCAAGAAATACTAGCAGGATCACAGAGCTGAAAGAAGAAATAGAACTGAAAAAGGTACATTTGCTTCAAATATTGCTTATTCTTCATTGCACTGAATTAATTTTCAATTGTAAGACAAAAAATAGGGACTGTGGGTTGCTGAAAGTAATGCTTTGGTTCTAATATGGGATTTCTGATACTTTGAAAATAGCTGGAGAACGTTGAAGTGGAAAAAGAAGTCACGAGAAATAAAGGCCACTAGTATATTTTTGCATACAGTTATTAGAATTCCTTAGTTGTCATATATGAAGCATTGTACATATATAATGGCTGTTTGTAGTGTTCCTAAAATTTCTTGCCTGAGATTGTTCATATTTATTTTTTCTTGAGTCAGTAAGGCAGTTGTTTGTTAAGGTCTTCTTTTGATGTGTTGACAGAGATTGTTGTTATGAGCACAGAGGTTTTCTTTTGCCAGGCTGAAAAGGATACATCAGTCTCATTTTCTTTTTTAGTATTAATCACTTTCCTTCAACATCAGTCGTAACATTTCCAAAGAAGTTTTACTGAGTTTTAAAACACAAAATGTTTTCTATAATTATTTTGCCTGATATGTATATCGTAAAAATGTTGCCTTTTTATGTTGATGTTCTTTTGATGGCTTAAGGTGCTGGGACTAAACAATCCTACTTTTACAATGAAGTAATTAACATTTGCCATCACATTTATTAATTTTTTTCTGTTCTCTAGCTAAATAAAAAAGTTCCTGTGTAAGAGCATATCAGATATTAGTGACATTTAAATCTGCTGTATTTCCCATGTCTAGACAGTTAATTATCATATTAATGGCACGTAATGAGTATTGACTAGAAATTCCTACTGGTACAGCTCCATTGAATTTAGTACTTATTCTAAATTACAGCTCTGGAACTGTTCTGTTAAACATGTTGATATCATGCTGACAGGTAGGATTTTTGCCCAAAATGTGGACTCACTGAGTTCATTATTCTGCTGATAGCATGACAATGTATCCACTGAAATAATTTACCTAGTACAAAGTGACCACCTTTCTTATTTCTTGATAAATAGAAACAACTTCAGAATTTGGAAGATGCTTGTGATGACATCATGATGCTTGATGATAGCGATTTGCTTCTGATACCCTACCAAATTGGAGATGTCTTCATTAGTCATTCCCAAGAAGAGACACAAGAGATGCTGGAGGAGGCAAAGGTTTGTCTGGACAAAAGGGAGCTCCTTTACTGTACTGGCTGCTGTAGTGTAATGAGCATTGGAATGGGATAATCTCGTAATCCTTTTTCCTTTTTCCTTAAGTTCATGTTTGATTTATCATTTGAGGAAGGAGATGTGCATGCATGCTGAGTCATAACTAGGATGTCAGTATACAAAGTCATGCTAACCTTTTGTCTCCGTAGTAAGTCTTACAGCCTGACTTGGCAAAAAGTTGGCAAACTTCAAAAATGAACCTCTTTATTGTTTATCTGTTACTGGCAAACATTACTCAGTTTGTTTTACATAAGTACTTAATTTTTTTTCTTTTTCAGAAAAGTTTACAAGAAGAAATTGAAGCCTTAGAATCCCGAGTGGAATCAATTCAGAGAGTGTTATCTGACCTGAAAGTTCAGCTCTATGCAAAGTTTGGAAATAACATAAATCTTGAGGCTGAGGACAGTTAAAGGTGTTCTAAATATACCAATATACCATACAACCTTTCCTTGTTTTATTAAATGTTTTGATAAAGTTGCTCCAATTACATTAAAAAAAAATCCACCACTTTTTTTTTTTTTTTTTTTTTTTAATTTTCCCACAGAGGGTACCATCTATTTAATGAGAGCTTTCTTATTTTGGTTATTGTAGTAATTTATTTGTTCAGGAAAGCATTAGCTTTATACTGTTGGTAAAGCATCAAGTTTAGAATATTTGTATTGTTTATTAAAATAATAAAGTCAGGCACATATTGTAGTTTCTTTGGTCTTGTTTTCCGGTCATTAAAATACTTAAGTATAAAAACAATAGAAATGGGGAATTTTTATCAAACAGCCTTACAGTGCAAATCAAAAGTTTCTTTGTAATATATAGGGCATGAGTCAGCTGTAAGGTTATTTAGCTGTTTGTAGCAGCCTTCGTGGAAATACTAAATCTATCCTTTGTCTTTCAATCTTAGCTCAGATAGCATGAACACTGTTAGCTCAGTGCACGTGTCAACAGGTTGACAGGGGAGAAAGGAGGGCTCTTTAAAGCACACATTGGTATTGAAGAAAAGCTTTTGGAGCAACAGTCATATTCAGTCGTTTACTACTTTGTATTTGGGAGTCACAAAAGATGCTGTAAGTCTGAATGGTGAGTCTTAACTTCTAACTTTCCTGAACAGTCATTTTCTAAATCCGCATTTATATACCAAATTAATGTCAGAAGTGTTCATAGATGATGTTGCTATGTCAGCATCAATCCGTGGAACTATGCCTCCGACACTATGTGAAGTTGAATTTAATTTTTAAATGTCTTAATTTGCTGACTCCTTACATCCTTAAAAAAATTATGTAGTCTCACTCTAATTCTGCTTTTGGACTTTTACTTGCTTTGATTAATGTATTGTTCCATGGAAATATGGGCTCATTATGACTTTGCTTTAAAAATTAAATCTTAGCATACTTAAATAATATTTTTAAGCTATTTTCCAAAACAGTGTGGTCAGAGAATTCAGTTGGCCAAATATTATACTACAATCATTGTTCTTAATATAAACAATCAGAGTATGAGATGGGTATTTTTTTATAAAATGATTAATACCTACTTATTATGTCAATTGTGTAGCATCTCTTCACACAGTGTGAATATGGAGGGAAAAAAAACCCACTTGGTTTCTCTGTTATTGAAGTAGTTTTAACAGAGTAGTGATGTTAAACTTGATCTTCAGTACACCTGGGCAGGATCTCACCAGTGTGTGAATTACAGCATTGTAACTTACAGAGTTGTTTATGTAAGCTTATTAAGGTCATATATAAGGTTTAGCATAGCCACAAGACAAGACTGTCTTTGACAGTGAAGATCTAATACCTCAACACAAGTACTTTTATTACGTACAATGTGTATCAGCTGATGGCTGTAAGTCTCAAAAGCTGTGCTAATGTTCTGTCTAGCCTTGGCATTTCCCAAGTTTCTGTTCAGTAGAATTGCAATGGTTTGTATATTTCTGCTGCTGGACGTTTGTACAAATACCCTGGCTATAACTGTACTAATTTTTAACCTTGTTTTCTAACTAGTTGCAGTTTTAATTCAAGCCTATGCCTCAGGAAAGAGTTTTTCCTCACTTTAAGTGTTGATATGGTAGCCATGGCAACTCTACTGCTGTATCTGACAGCTAGTGCTTGCAGCAAATCAAGTGTTTTGGGCCTTCAAGGAGATATAGGTGTTCCTTTACATAATTTCTGAACTCTCCATGCAACTTTCTGTGTTAGGCAGGTGTTTGGCACCAAACTACTTAGAGCAGTTCTGAGTGGACACAGAATTGTTATTTTAGACACTAAAGGAAGAAGATAGCAGCTGATATGACCCTTGTGGACTTAGGTGACTCATCTCTGCCTTATTCTGCTTTATTAGATACTGCTCTTAGTCCAAAATTGTCTGAGAGCAAGGTTACAGTCTTATGAGGTGCTGGTATCTTGATTTATTTTCTAAACAGCCAAACCGTTCATTTGGTATTTTAAAGTAAACCATCCAATGCACGTGTTGTTATATTTCTAAACCAAAGAAAATGTAGGAGACTTCTTATTCCAGGTGAAAACTGAGCTAGTGGTGGGAGTTTGACCCATAATGAGAAGCATCCAGCAGATGGCATCAAAGAATTGGGAAACCAATTGTACGGGAAGCCCATGTCTAGGCTGTGAGCGACAGTTCCTGATTTTAGTAAAGTGAAACTTTGGCTGCAGTGATCACATTCTCATTAATTGGTTGCTAACACCTTAAATCACAGAATCACAGAATCACAGAATGTTAGAGATTGGAAGGGACCTCGAAAGATCATCTAGTCCAATCCCCCTGCCGGAGCGGGACACCTAGATCAGATCACACAGGATCCTAAGTCACTCCTAAGTGACTGCTGTGCCAGCTCTGCTACTCTGAACTTATTCAAGGCTGTGCAGATGGCAGGTATTTAAAATGATTGTGATTTTCAGATAGGCCGTAGCATGGATATGGCTTCATTGAGGAAAAGAAAAAAGGCAGCTAGTAAGGTTTAACTGTGATTCCAGTGTCAGCTATAAAGCTGATGAGGACGTTAGTTCAGTAGAGGACCCAAAAGGAGAATGCTGGCAAGGTGTGGAGAGCTTGCATTATCCTTGCTGTTCTTTGGCATCCTAGAAGTGGAATTGTTCACATATACAGTCCTGGTGTTTAGGGAAAAGAAGACTCTTAGAGTGTTCATGTGAATGCTAAAGCTCTTTCCTCTCTAGTGCTAGATTTCAGCCCTTTGGGGTTTGTTTTGTGATCCCACCCCCTTATTTTCTTTCTTTTTCTGGTTATCATGGGGTTGGTATGTTTTAGGCCATTTCACTAGGCCATCCTGCTACTAGAGTTTAGGCTTTTATGTGTATGGTGCATCTTTCCTGTTCGCTTAGTCCTTACTACAAATTGTATATCCATGCAGCCTTGAAAATCTGGGTGCCTTTTTGCACATGTAATGTCCAGTTGCCTTGTATGGTCTGGACAATTGCAAGTCAGGCAAGTAATTATCCAACAGACTTTTTCAGATTAGTCTCTGGATTTTTGTAGTTGAGAGAAAATGCTGTCTCAGGCTGTCATTTAACATTTTTATATGTGTAAAATAGAACATGCAGGAAACTTTTTTTGTTCTTAAGTTGTCATTGTAGAAGTTAATTTGCAGATCGTCCATCAGTTGTTTGAAAATATTTGACAGAGACCTAGTTTTTCCTTTTAATAATCTTTCTCCTCCCTTCTGAGTGTATGCAATTGTTTTACAGTTGGCATTTATTGTGTTTAGTGCATCATCTTCTAAGTACTTTTTATTTTGGTAGATTGGAAATTTCTGTTATCTCTAATGTTTGCCTTGCAATTATCTTGTTCAGATAATTCAAGTCCATGAAAAAACCTGATCCTCTGTGCACCTCTGTACATGTCATGAATCATTTAGCTGCACTTGACAATATAAATTTTTTTTAATATCACTGTCGGAATGCAAATAGTTTACTGTCATTTTCTTGGTTGTCAAGGGAGTTACATTTCTAAAGCACTTCAAGGATGAAGAGCACTGTAGAAGTGCTAAGTGGTGTTTTAATCTAAGGGCTTTGCTTAGCGTTGGGCCAATGATGTCTTATGATCTCTTGGTGACTAAATTAGCTAATCAGCTCCATCTTTGTATTAAAATACAGTTTCCATACTGGTTTTGTTTTGGAAGTCATAAAGCCACCAGTGGCTGGCTTTTTCACTTGGTTGCAGCAACTAAAGCAGGTGAACTAGCAAAACTGCAGCCAGTGAAATATAGCTCATTGCAGTGCATGACATCAAAGATGTAACTGACCAGTTTTTCAGAGTAGCCTAGTAAAACCAATGTAAAACATAGTAGGACACAGTTATTGTATTTTCAGGGACTTGTTTGTGATTCTGTATCTTGTCAGCTGATATGAAAATGTTTTCCACATGTTGATCTCTAGTATAACCTTCTCCAGTGGAATCTTCATTATTGCTCATCGCTTTTGTATAGAAGATCCTTGGGTACCAATACACTCCATAATATAAATCTGGTTAATAATTATTCAATAATTATAGGAAGTGGTGTGTAGCTGAAGTACAGATAATTTTGTGGTATTATCTATCACTTCAAAGAGTAAAAAGATTGAATGCTGAATACTAAAGCTATATTGACCTATATATATGTAAACCTTCCACTGTGGTAGCCACCTTTATCTCAGGTGAGACAGGGAACTCACTACTTTTAATGCTCACCAACCAGTATTTTGCATTTTAGCCACATGTACTGTAAGTGACACTTAACTGGTGCTTTGCACTTTTTACATCTAGCTTGGGCTTTGTATGCTTTCACTTTTCCAGACTACAGACTGCTGAGAAGCTGTGTGTATTTATAATGCTGCTTGGTGAATTCAGCACAAGAATTTCACATCAGGCTGACTTTTATTTATTGTCACTGGCTAGAACTTTTTGACACATAATTTTATTGCCATTTTATTTGCTATGACAAACATCTAATAAAATAAAATTGCATTTCATTTTATATCAAATCAAAGATTTATTTTATATCATAATGAAGTTTCAACTGATGCCTGTTGCTATGACAACGTGCAGTAACTTTGTGGTTAGAATAGGAATTATCTCAAGAATTTCCTGAGTTTCATGTCAAATATGGATAGCTTGCAAAGCTTTCCTTATACTCAGCAGGACGTGTGGGGAAAAGATCACAGG
>NW_010144464.1:7262-39539 GCF_000699245.1 Pterocles gutturalis
CTCTGCTCCTCAAATGCTGGTTTCAATTCCCTCTTTTTTCAAAGGTGAAGTTCTTCTTGATGTCAAAGTTGATACAGAAGTTAGGAAATTTTTCAGTCTCATTTGTCTGTAACCTGCTATTTTCATTTGTCCTTTGTACTGCAATGGAGAATACCAAGTTTGCTTTTTATTCCACAGTAGATTTTATGCATTGTTAGTGAGCTCTGGGTCAGGCTTGGCTATAGTTCACACCCATCCTAGCACACTGAAAAATACACATTTAGGCTCTTTCTTTCCTCTGCTTATGTGGTGACCTGTAGCTTCACATTGAAATGTTTATATTTCAGTGAATGGAGGTATATAAATGCTAAGGTCATGAACACCATTCACAAATTGGGAAAAAAAAATCATACAGTTAAAATAATGTGAATGAAAACGATTCATTCATAGCCAAAAGAAATCAATTCCCCTTAGCTGGAATGAACAATAGAAGGAGCAAAATAGGAGATACTCTCCATAAATGTGACTTTTCTGAAAAATCACAGCTATTTCCAGTGACTACCTCTTCATTAATGTGTACGTCTGTTTCTTCTGTACTATTTTTCAAATAAGGCCACAAAGTTAGTTATGCATCAGTGTACCACTTAGACCTCGCTGAAATATATAAATCAAACTGTGTCACATTCTAGTCTGTTAATCAGCATAATGAAAGGAGAAAGTTCTAGTTCAGCTTTGAAAATGCTGCTGTCTCGGTCTTCTGGTTGTGAAATAGAACTGAATTAATGAGCTATAGTAGTCTGCCTAATTATACAGGAACAATTTATTTAATGCACAAAGCAAACATGGAAATTTGCAACAACTCAAAAAAATAGAATGATTTCCGTTTTGCTTTCCCTTATGGTTCAGTTGGAAGCAACAGAGTAAGAAAGATCTAAGAACCAACTTACAGCTTGCTAGGAAAAGATGACACCAGCAGTGTTTGAAATCTCTACTATATTTTATAGACAGTGGAAATGCAGTAGGGTTTTCTGTTCACAGTGCATTAATGAGTTCCATCCTTGCTATTTCTAAAGGAGTTCTGAGCTCACATGGGGGAAAAAAAACCACCAAAGCTTCATTTTTATGTATACTTGTGCAGATTTCCTGAATTCATTGCTATTACATTTGCACAAAATCACTGTGTGCAGTTAGGGGTGGAAACACAATGAGAAAAAGTTTCTTTTTATTTTTCTCATTGTATAGTCTTTTGGGATTTTGTATTAGTGTTAGTACCTTTATTTAAAGTCATTGAATTTTGCAGTATTGGGACTTTCTCCCACACAAAGAAAGCTGTAGTATTCCCTCTTAAGTTATTTATTTTGCCTGGATGTGGAATTTTACAGCATGTATAGGGAATCTTATGACTGTATATGGGAACAAGAAGAGGTGATATTGTCTGCCATCCAAGCCTTTTGTATGTCTGAAACAGCTTTGCTGATGATCTTAGCCGTTGCAGAAACAGCAGTGTGGAACAGGAAAATCCTCCACAATCTGCTCACTTTTCCTGATGGTTAACATGTCAGTTTTGTTGAAGAATTAGAGTTGACCCTTGTCTGAGGCACTCAATAATGGTTTAGCAGACACATTAGGCTAGAGGAAGGAAGTGAATTAAACATAAACTTTACCACTATCTATAATGTAGTGAATGTAAAACCACCCATGCAAAGATCTCTGCCTTAGTGGAAGCAAATGTCCTCAACTCAAAGTCTGCAGAAGTTGGATGTGATTTGCAGTAAGCAGATAGTTTACATTTTTCCTAGATGATATATTAAAATTGACTCAAAATTCACCAAAGCCTGTGAGACATACTGTTTTAGCACAAAAAGCAGTAAGTGGTTGTAGGCAAAAGCAGAAATGGACAAAAGGTGAATGGTGTATGTATGTGTTTTTTAATGTCTCTGCAATGTAGTTTTTCAAGATTTTATTATTTTTCACAAACAGAAAATCCAAAAAAACCACATCATTACTCATCATATTTACTTTCTTCGCTGTAGCTTACAAAGGGGTACAATCAGTAGGCAAGGCCTTACTGTGAGAAGAAAGGACACAGCCATTTTTTAAAGAAAAATGAGATGAAAAAATACAGTAAAGCCTACAACTGTTCCTTCCTTGATTATTGATATGGAACTTTATTAGAGCATTTAAAAGCTTGGAAAGGATTGTAGTCATAGTGCTGGCTGCCATGGAAATGCCACTTCAAATGATAAACCTCTTGGAGTGACACTGGTATTTCAGAGAATATCACAAGTAATTATTCAGGTGAAGAAGTGAATTTTTAGTAGCTCTTTGGAATTTATTTCTTTGTTCTCCTCTGCCCCCTTTTCTCCTGCCTTTTAAGAAGAGCAAATCTTATTTTATCTCTGTTCTCCGTGAAGGAGGATTTTGGAATGCTTATCTCAACTTTCCAAAGCAGTATACAGTAGAGGGATTGCAACTGAAAACACACCTATCCCTAGTGCCTGCAAAATGTTAAAACAGAAAAAAATGATTGTTTCTCAGTCCCTAAGGAGAGGAAAATTCTTTTCCTTTAACTGTTGTAACAGTGTGAGTGGAACAGAGCCAGACAGCTGTGGTGTCCAGTCTGCTGTAGCTAAAGACATAAAAAGTGTGTGTCGTTGTTCTGGTTTCAACTAGCCATTTTTCTGGACCAGGAAAAGCTGGATTTTGAGCATGAAACAATGTACGTGGAAGAGCTGGCGATTTGGATGCTTCTGGTTTTTAGCCTACGCCTGCTAGGTACAACAGTCATTAAAAGGGGAAGCAAGATAAAGACATGCTGACATTTATACACTAATCCTTTGGGGTTTACTTTTCAGAGGAGGTTCAAATTGTGTTATATTGTATCTGAACTAGCTCATAAAAGTTGAAGACAGACAAATATTCAGGCACACAGGGTGTATCCTGTTGAGAACAGTGTGATTTATAAACTGAGAGAAATTTAAGCTCCATAATTCTGCTGGCCTTCTTTTAAAGGTTGCATCCATTATTCTCAGATAATCATAAAAAAATTATCTTTTGCATAAAGATCCAATCAGTGCTAGATGCTTCACTAAAACAAAATATTTATGCTCCATGTCCCAGGGGCATCACAGCAACTGTCCAAGTATTTTTGTGAAGCTACATACCAACATTCTCCCAACAAAGAATTAGTCATGAAAAGGTCATTTTTAGGCCAGCTTTGCAGTTAAGAAAGAATAATCCAAAATCCATTGGAGATATCTATTTTACAGTAATTTCATCTGGTAACTTAGAATTGAAATTTGTGGATTTAAGTGGAAGGGATAAACTTATTGGAGGAAGTTCCCTTCTGTTATTAAACACAGTCTGCTTGCAGATTGCATAAGTGTGGGGCTGGGAATTCACCATTGTACAGAATTGGGAAAATTAAATTGTGGAAATTAAAATCTTCATGGAAGGACTAATAATTCCTCCATTACCAATGCAATGAAACACAAATGAGATCTCAAGCTCCTTGAAGTCTATTTTATGTCCTCAGCAGAGGGTGAACACCAGCCATTTAACCAGGAGCAGGGACAGGTGTATTCTAAAAATTCAGTGAGAGTTTTGCCTAACATGTACTGACATAGCTTTCTGGACAGTTTAGCCACAGAGGATTCAAACATATTGCAAACATTGTTCTTGGCACATCAAGTAGTTTTGGTATATTCACACTAGCCTTTTCAACAGAAACAACGTAGGATGACAGAAAACTTTAACTTGCCTCTTGAGTTGTGGTAAATACAGAATTATGTGCTCTTTTAATAATGTGTCTCCTTATAATTGACACAGATGAAGAAAAGCAGCCCCATGCAAAGAGTTACTAGAACTGAATGAAGAGTCTATTCAAACACATTGTTTCTCCATTCTGTTTGCAAATTGGCCACAGATAGAGTGACTTATTTATTTGGTCAATTATCCAAGAGATTCACTAAATAATTCTTGGTCTCCAATGCTGTCATAGCAGCTTTATTAAAAATAGGAGAGATTTGTAAAGCAACTTGTTTAGTTGGACACATTAATCTCATGCTATGGGTCTTGTTTGAATGACAGCAACCATTAAGTTGATTAGAATCAGAGTTTTAGTTAAAATGACTTTGCTTTTTCATCTGACATTTGATTTTTGTCCAGGCAGCTCTGTGTTTGCTTTGAATTTTCTTCTTATAGCTACCAGTATTCTTGAAAATAAACTCATTCACAGTGGCAACCTCCAGAAGAACACCACCAAATTCTCTGAGATAAGAGTATTACAAGAGGAAGAATTAAGACAAATTCCCAGGGAGACCACAGAGTGTGCTTAATATCAACGGAATCAGTCCAACTCTTACCCATTAACTTCATGTTTTAAGGCATAAACCAACCATTTACAGAGGAAAGAAAAAATTTCTCTCTAGATTGATATTTTTGAAATCATTGACTAAAGATTTTAATGTATTCTACATAAAAGTCACAAAAGTAACGCCTCTGATTGAGGAAGTCAGGGTCACAGTTCTCCAGGCTGGGGGGCTACACAAGGAAAACGTTCATAGCTTAGTTCTGTCTCATGCTCTCACCTTTGTTTTGGCCACAATGGATTGCTCTCAAAGGAATGACATGGGCTAGAAGGATTTTTAAATTAAGCTGGTGTGGCCTTTCTGACACCCATGAGCAAAGGGCATTTCAGGACAGCATTCTGACTCACTACAACAATAACTGTTCATTTTGATTGGATGCTGTGAGAATATATTAAAAAAAAGCTTAATGTCTCATTTTTTGAACACTTAACCAAAATCAGTATGCTCTTGAAAATTTTTAATAATTTTAAAAATGAAGTTTCTGTTCAGTTTTTTTTCTCCTCAGATTAGCTAGATGTATTTATCTGTCTCAGCTATTGCAAAGGTGAATTAGTCAATGTTTTCAGCGCTGTGTAAAGCATCATGTAGGTGTCAAGATTTTAAATAATCGCTCAGATAACACTTATCACTATATTTAATAGGCTTTCAGATAGAATGCCAATTAAAACTGATTTTTTTTTAAAGAAACAGACATTTTTAATTACAGGATGCACATCCAGGCTTGTGTTTAATTGCAACAAGATTGCTGAAATGCTGTCTTTATTCCTGCACAAGGGCAAAGCTTTTACTCACTTCTCTGGGATTAGGATGAAGCAGGAACATTATCTCAGGAGGTGCAGAATATCTCAGAAGGGAAGAACTGAGGAGCAGATTTTTGTGGCCCTGCTGGCTGAATGGCTGTAATATCCTAGAGATCTGCCCCAGAACAAGATCTCATTGCCTGCATTTATTGTGCTAAAGTCCACAAAAGCAGGCTCAAGCGAAGCTGGAATTAGTTGTGGTACCCAGATCTCCCTCTTCTGCTGCAGCTTACCATCCTGTGCTGAAATTCTTCACAGCCGATATGACTAATGCCTCAAGAAAGTGGCACTGTCGTGGGCTGCACAGCAGCTTAAACCATCACACAGCTTTCACCACCCGTCATTCACATTAAAAACCTCTTGCCTTCAGGTTAGTCTTCTTGCTACTCAGGGTTGATATTCTCATATTGCTTTACCAAATAGAGCTAAACTGGATTCACAGGTTCTCTGAACAATGCACAGCATGGCATTGTGTGTGGTAACTGTAACGGTGGTCCATTCCCATATGATTATTTAAGTACCTCTTTTCTGTAAGATCTGAAACCAAAAAGTTGAAGATTGAAGTAATTTTGAAGCAGAATGTGACAAACGTCTCGACGGTGTGCCATATACAAAATGGAACAGAATACGCTTTTCAGCCACTTCTATAATTAAAGTAAACAAGGCTAAAATAAACCCAGAGTGGAAAATAAATTGAGCTGAGGATATGATTACACCTAATTTTCATGGGCTTCATGTCATTCTGCATTCACAGCATAATTCCCCTTTAGCACAATTGTAAACATTTCTTGTCTGGTCATTGACTCCGCTTATCCTAAGGAATAACTTTACCCAGAAGCATCAAGAATATGGAAGTCCAGCCTCTCTCTGTGATAAATGTCATGCTTTCAGGGAAAAGCTGCATTTGAATGCATTTTCCCCCCTGCTGTTACATTCTTGGCACACACTCCAAATTTGAGTAAAAAAGATAGACCTAGTCTGGTGAGTCATTTTCTTGATTGATCTAATTTATGTTGAAGGTTAATGTATTCTAAACTGATTCAGAGATTAATAACCACTTAAAGATATATGAAAGACATTTAACTGTATACCAGATGAGTGTTGTAACCCAGTTTATTATCTCTTCAATGACTTTGGGAGTTCATTTAATGAGATTTAAGAGTTATTTGATTGTTTGATACACAGAATGGCAGGTACAAAGCAAAAAGGTGTTTTCAGAGCTCACTGGTTAATTCTGAAAAGAAGGATGTAATTCTATTTGCTTATACTGCGTATTTCAAATAAAACATTTATGTTCTAGGTGATAATTATTGTTCTTTCTTCTGGCATTCATTAAAAATCTTTCAATGATTAAATAAGTAATTTAGACCAGAACAATTCTGGACCTGGCCATTCTCCAGCCTGCTTTTGGCTTCTAGGGCAACAACAGAATTGATGATGCTGGATTTCCACATTTTTTTTTTTTTTCCAAAGCTACACCAGAATACCGATAGAGAGCCTTGTCTTTGTCTTAAGCAACTGTGTCAAATTTAGGCATTACCTTTTTCAAATATTAAAAAAAATTGCAAGTCTGTTGTATGCCTAGTGTGTTTGGATGTGTCCTCTTTCTGCTGGAAAAAAATTATCCAGTAATTTTCTGGAGAATTTGTGTCTGACCTGATAGAACTAGCAGATGGAAATGTGAGATAATACTGTATGTGCCCAGGAGCTCTCACTGGGCTGCCATATGCTTGAACGTCTCAGATGTTTTCCAATCCAAGTGGAGATGCTAGTTGTTGCTTAAAGGCATTTTTGCTCGAGATCTGCCTAGCAAGTCCAGCTTTTGTGGGAAGCTCTGTACCTGTGCACTAAACAGAAGCATTCCCGGCTGCATCAGGTATATTGTGCATATACAAAAAAATGTATGTGACATATATGTAATAGGTCCAACAGCACTGCTGGAAAGCTTTCTTGAGAATGATGTACTCCAGTACATGCTATTTGACCATGATATAGCTTAAAATGCAGAAGAGATGCAGCCACTGAGGTATTTGTCCAAAAAGTACAGAAGAGTGTATATGTTCTCTTTCTTATCATTGAATTTGACCAAAGCATTTGATGCTGTCAAGACCTGGTCTTCCACCATGACCTGCAACTTAAGTTCTCAAAGAAAAAAATCCAAATCACCTGTAAAATTCCTTCAGAAGCCTCGGGGTTTTAGCATGCCCTGAGAGAGGATAGTTTCTCAAGAATGTAACCAGGGGCAGAATCAGATGCAAGCCGGGAAAACATCCACAGCAAGTTCAGATGAGTAGCTGTGACAGTATCATGAGGTTGTTCTGTGGCAGCAAGCCTGGCAGATGGTGCAGGCTGCTCCTGGTGTCATCGATGGGCTCGCACTGTTTTGTGAACACACTTGAACAGACTGTGAAGTTTTCTAGGCATTGAATCACATTCGTCTGCTGATAACTGCCCCACGGAAGCAAACACATACATGGAAAATCATGAAGCTCATTATGAGCTTGGTTTGAGAGGTACAGACTCGTAACAAACTTGGGGAAAAAGGACATTATGCATGTCGTTCTGTATCGCAGCCTGTCATTAGTCATTATAATTCACAACATATGCTAAGCCATGAACATTTTTGCTAGTTTGGAAATACATTATTGGAGGCTGTTCTTTTGGACAAAGAACTGTCAAATATCATTAGCACAGCCTGTCCATCTTGTGTGTCTTTTTTTTAAAGAAATAAAGCTTGTAAGCAATATGGTGTCAGTCTCTAGATTAAATTGAAGGTCTGCGAAGTGGATACTTTATCTGATATTCTATATAAGAAGACACAGATTTGCTACAAAGAATGTGTACAGCTCAGGAGAGATTTAATCCGCTTACCACACTGTGCATTCAAGGTAGGAAGAAGTTTTCTTTCAAATAATTTTGGAGCATAGCAGTCTTCCAGGGAGCCGAAACAGTGATCGTTACAGCACACTTCAGTGGTCTGGTCTTACATCTGGAATGGAAGACAACAGTTTTAGAAGATTGCAAAGTCAGATGTTTTTTGGTGAACTAAAACAGGAAATACATCAGCAG
The DNA here is from genome assembly GCF_000699245.1 of Pterocles gutturalis. Taxonomy (NCBI): domain Eukaryota; kingdom Metazoa; phylum Chordata; class Aves; order Pterocliformes; family Pteroclidae; genus Pterocles; species Pterocles gutturalis. Next base: position 15,481 of record NW_010144464.1, read on the forward strand.
GGCATCGGATTAAAATCTTCAAGGAAATACTGAAGCACAACCTCAAGGAACATGACATTGATATCAACACATCTGAGAATTATTGACAGTAAAGAAGGCTTGCTGGTCTTGGCGGTTTATGTGGGGATGGTTTGGTCTGACCAGTGATACATGGCTGAAACCAAAGCAAATGGCACTGAAAGAAAACCGACAGTTTCACAAGGCAGAGGGTCCAAGACTTTATTCACACCTATCATGGAAAGGAATGAATGCCAGCCATACACTGGACTGTTCAGGATTTGATGGCTCTAGATGCAACACAACGGTGTATTGTCTATGATTCAAAAGTACTTATCGCTATAATGCCATTGATTACTGCAGCGTCTCAATACAAATGAGGCTTATCATTGAGGAGAGGTCCCTTCGGATGTCACCACGCACCTCTGAAGCCTCAAAGAAAACTTGCATCTTAAAGACTTTCAGTTTTTTCAGTCTCACTGTAATCCAGCATTGTTCTGTGCTTTGAGCTTCTCTTTGCTTTGGTGCTGCTATCTTGAACGCTAATAGCAACAACTGTAATGATCAGATAGCGTACCAAAAGATCAGTAGTTTCTGCTTCCAGTTCATGAACATACGGTTTTTGTTGTCAAAAACATCTTAATGTATCATTTTTATTTTTCCCCATAGTGACAATTTGTTTTGGATGGCAGTTAAGCTAGAAGCAGACTGATCAATTTTATGAGCATAGACTGTAGAATTTAGCTGGTTACAAAAGCAAACCCATTACCCACTGTCAGACACAGGATTAGATTGTGTCTTTCATCCTGTCTTTGGTCAGCCTCCAGGCCAGTTTCATACTTCTGGATTCTTTATAAAAAGTCTTTATTAACAAATTATTTTTCAATGAGAAAAGGGTAACTTTTTCTGAAAAAGTGAGATCTCTTTTTGCCCAGTTCTAACAAGGTAGCTGGCAGCATAATTATGGAATCAGAGTATCATTTGTTAGGCATTACGGACCTAACAAAAGGACTTTCACTGTATAAAGAAACGTCAGTAACAAATGTGTTACACATCTAGTAAGACTTTCTCTAATGTCTATGGACTTTGGCTCAAAATGTTATTTTGACTGTTGTCAAAACAGTTATGCTGCATGAGATCCCTGCACTGATATATTAATTGGGGTTCTGACATTTCAGCAGTAACACTGAACATTCTTGACTACCAGATTCCAGTTTAAGTTCATTATTTCACATACTTTGTAACAGTTATTTCCTTGGTGACTGTAGTCATTTAACAGGTTCATTGATAGTCTGGAAGTGTTAGGTTCAGAGAGCCTGTAGATGGGATTGATTTTCTGTTTGAGGCCAAGTATTTTAATTACCATGTTAAAAATCTGTCTCTCCCTTGAAATACAGAATACTTTTTATGTGGAGGTTTTGGTGGTTTTTTTTGGTCTGCACAGCTTCAAAAAAAAAAAAAAAAAAAAAAGCCAGCTACACAAAACTCCACATCCCTGACCTGAGTTTAGTTGCAGGCAGTAAGTCCCTCAGTCAATTTAGAATTACAGACAAATTTCAGATACTTTGTGTAAGCACAAAACTTTTAGCACCATGAAGGTGATATTTACAGGAATCTCATATTTCACCACTTGTGGTGCTTGGTTGAAAAACATGTTTAACATTTTCTGTAAAATAGAAAATTATTTTCTTTGTGTTTCCTATTTGATTTCCTTTGGTATCTATGGCCATTGCATTTTATTCTAACTTACCAGGGTGATTCTGTAATTCTTATTAAATGTGCAATTAAGGCTTAAACACTATTAGCACAAGGGATTTTGAAATAAGGATGAGACTGTAACATTGACATCAAATTTAAATGTCAGCACTGGTGGAATAGGAAGTGTGACTTTCATCATTCAGGGAAGAGCCATGTAGCTCTGCCATGCAAATTGCTAACGGGTATAAAGCATGATGAGGCATCAAGACTCAATGTACCCAGCAGCAGTACTTAGCAGACCTATAATGGATTTACCCACGGTAATTTTTGGAATTATATGTATGCTGACAGCATACAAATGACACAGTGCAGATTTTGTTATTCTAACTTGTTTATCAACTTGTCATGGTAGCCCTGTCTGGTTTTTTCAGTGCAGCATTGTAAATCTGACTCATGCAGAGAAAGTCGCAAAGATGCACTGGCCTGTCTAGATTTCCAGCAATATTATTATGAGAGGTACATTAATTTGTCTGTATGGAAAGGATTTAAAGGTTGTTGCATTCATTTGTTACTGGAGACTGAGCACTTAATCACACAGACTCGAAAAAAAACTCTTCTCAAGTCCATTAACAGTACTTTTACAGGGTCTTGAGAAATATAAATATTGGAGGATATTAATGAAAATGACATCTATACCTGATGTATTGGTGCCCAAAAGTATGATTAAGGGCCCTGTTAATTACCTTTTTTTTTTTTTTTTTTTGCTAGGATCCTTGTAAAAGTATAGTCATTTTTTAAAGCTTACAACTGCCTAGAAAAAAAGGCCAGGAGTTTGATCTGGGTGAACTGCTGTCCCATCAGTGATTTAATTATGAATAACAGCAACATGTAGTGCACCCCACATATGTCACACTATATAAAACACAATGCTGAAATTACTGCAGCAGTACCTCCATGGGCACTCCTCCTCTTACTGCTTTTCTGCCACCAACCAAAACTTTGTTACAACAGTGACAGAGAAACCTGCATCTTCCTTTTAAAGATGGGAATTTAAGGCATAGAAAAATTTAAGGTCACAAAAAAAGTCTAAGAAGGCCTCCCATTAAGCACTGATGTTTTTCCTGAGATCAGGACCGTGCAAGTGGAGCTTTTTTGAAATTCTGGCCCCGAGAGGTTAGGCAAGGATGCCCAGAAGAAATGTGGGTTAGCCAAGGACTGACCCCAAGTCTCTCAAATGTAGCCTGCGAGGGCATCCTTCTCTCGAGAAATTACCTTGAGTCTATGTCCTGTCATCTATGGACTTTTAATAACAAGAGGAAATCAAATAGCTCTGAAATAGTGTTTTCATTATAAGATCTTTTACTGTTAGTTCTTGACTCAAAAGGTTTTCAGTGAGTTCAGTGGGAGCTGAGTGAAGGTCAGGTTTGCAGGATCAGGTGGCCAGATGCACGTCTTTAGCAGGCTCCTCAGCTGGCCCAAATAGATCTCAGATTTGAGGAAAAAACCCTGTGACACACATATGATGTGACATACTATACAACTAATTATTATGCATAAATAATTCCAGTGCTTCTGCCTAACCTCTGTTTGTGTTTGTTGGAGTTCTGTTAATGGGATAGTCTCGGTGAGAAGATGCAGGTGGTTGTTCCTATATTACAATGGGAAATATGGGCAAGATCAGTACCTTTAGAAACAGCCCTTTATTTCAAAAAAGTAAAGAGAATAACATTCTGAAATGTATCTCTTAGAAGACCAGTTCATTCCCTTACTTGTCTGGTGGCTGCACTTACTATTAACAGCAAAAAATTAAGTTTTGTTAGCTTTAATATTTTTTTTTTTTTAATTGAGGAGCTTCTTTCATTGACAGAACCACTTTAATAGCAGTTGTAAAAAATTATCACCCCAGCATTGGAACATACTTCACAACCAAGGAGACATTAAATTCACTCTACTTCACTGCATTTGCATTCTGTGGTTATTAATGAGTTAATGAGCTGTGCAGTTTTAATGAATAGAACATAAAGGAAGAGACAGGAAAGGATATTAGAGTGAGTGAAGCCCCTGAGTGAGGACTTTAATTACACTCCCATCTTCAGGTCATTAGCTGCATAACTACCTGTGGACAATCTGGTAATTATTCTCTCATGGCACTAATGAATTTGCTTTTTGTTTGGATTGGTTGTTAATATGTTTTCTATGAACAATTAAACTCACTGACATGAGGTGCCTAAACAACTGCATTCAAAGTACCTGCCCATACTCTATGTCTTCCTTCACCCCTCATGCTGCTACATACTGGTTTTAATTAAAACTTTTCCAGAATTGTATTGCAATTTGGATAGCAAATCTTTTCCATGCCTTGCAAAAAGACAAGGAACAAGATTTAATTTTTCATAGAAAAATGTTCTGGCAGAGCTTTCGGAAACCAAAACTGGTTACATTATTCTTGCTCTTAGAGATACCTGTTTAAGATTGTTTCCCCCCCCTAAAAAGTAAGGCCATACCTCATGTTCTTTTTTTTGGTAGCATATAATGCAAGGACTACATAGAAACAAGTTCTCTTCAACTTTGTGAATACAAAAGATTGTAATTCTGCTTCTCATGGTTATTATATTCTGTGGACACTGAATAAGAATTCTTAACACTTTTTAAAATAGCTTTGAAAATGCTTGTACTATGGAAAGCCTACTTTGGACTGCAAACTGGTGTTTCATCACTCTTTTACCAAGCAGCAGAGTTGGATGGATTGCTTTGATCTCACATTGGATCTGTTAATTTATGGATTAGAAAGGACAGGAAAAAGGCTTGTGACTAATCAAAGCAGGATCGCTGCACTGTTTGACCTGGTAGTGTTAAATAACTCATGGGAGAGCATAAAGCAGAATGTGTGATTAAAGTATTAGATACATTGATCATTTGAAAATGCACGACAGAACCTCGTGACATTTTTGCTGACTCATGGCTTATGTCCAGTTAATAACTGAAGCGGATTATTGTTCTTAGAAGTTATACCTGTACTGGACAAGAACAGGCAACAACTGTTATTTCTAACCCAGAAATCAGCCTGGCCAAACAGTCTGAATTTAGAACGCTTGCAGATAAAATTTCTGAAGTTCTTCTGAATGTATTTTACAAAACACTTGATTCTGTACCAGGACACTCATAACAGGGTTAAAGCAAACACCTTCAAATCTGTCTCCATTTAAGGTTTTTTTTTTTTCTTTAAAAAAAAAACAACTGCTTTCCTGTTTAAACTGTTATCCTGCCTTTTTACTTAAGCAATGGAGCTACACATTAGTCATGCTGAGTACATCAATGTTGACTACAGTTAATAAGGCATTTGTGTAACCCCAGTGACTCAAGCAAGTCCCCTTGGGAGTCCTACTGTGCCCGCTACGATTCACATGTACAAAAAAAGTCCTCTTTGAAGAGGGAAGTGGCAGTATTAGCATGAAGTTAAGCATATTAGGCTTTATTCAAAAGAATTGTAAACTTCAGTGGCTAGCTTTTGACCAGCTACAGGGATTATTTATTCTGAAGTTGCCGGGCTGAACTCCCAGCTCTGGCTGTACTTCAGCTTGACAGTCCTGACACTGGGCAGGGGAAGGAGGTGAGGAGGAAGCAACTGTTTAGCAGGTTATTGAACTGATAAACATTTGTTGTGTGGATACTGGAAGCTCGTATAAAAATTCAATATACACTTTCTTCCATATCAAGTATAAATTAATAAATAAACTTGACATAAAAAGTCCAATGTGACCAAATAACACTTTTGTTCTTTTGAGACTTTGTTCTGTGTAGTACTTTTAGGGGTACGTCTGGCTAGCAGCCCAGACAGCTGTATTTTCTGACCAGTATGGTTTAAATCAGAGTTATTTTGCTGCATATCATTTAGCTTTTCTTAATGAAAAAATAAAAATACCCGAGAGGTTCTGACTTATAAAATTCATAATGGTTCAATCCTGCATTGACTTTCTACCTTAACAAATGCTTATAAACACAGTCAAAACTTTGAATAGAAGATTCTACCCTTTCTTAGGAAAATCCATAGGCAGTGTTATTTTGAAATTCCATAACAATTTTTGAATCTGGGTTTTGTAAACCAGAATGGGAACAAGCTCCAGAGAACAATTTTTGAATTTATTAAAAAAGGAATATAGCCACGTAGTTCATCTGGGAGTTTTAAGTGACAGAGCTATTTCTCACCTAGTTAAGCATCTAAAGTACTAATGACCAGGTCCATACAAAGAAACGTTATGATATGACTCAAAGTTTTGTAACTAGTGTTCATGAGTTCAATTTTCAGATCCATTTCAGCAGACCAGTAATTGTTTCAGGGCATTTTGAAATGCTAATGATAGCCCAAATAAATGGTTTTTATTAATTCTAGAGAACATTCCTACATTGTAATTGAAGATAAAAACTGTGCAAAAGAATCACTCAAGAAACATGGCATCATGGCTGTTTCTGGAATGAAAGTGTAGTGGTGTTAGTAGGAAGCAGGTAATAAGACACAGTCAGAAGCCTTTGGAAAGAGCATTTGATGGCAACAAGACTACAGAGGCTTCGGCTGTGGTGTGCTGTACAGAGCAGGGCACTGCCACTACATGAGAACAAGGTGCTCCCTCCACTTTGTACCTGCCAGCTCAGGCTGGGCCAGGATCCTAAGCCTGGCTTCAAAGCCACCCACCCTCCTGGCAACTACTGTCCGTAGAAACCAAGTACCACCACCCCAAATAACAGTGCCACTGCCCTGCGTGCACCCAACCTGCCCTCTGCCCTAAAGCTGTTGTGGTTTTGTTTTCCATCACAATACCTTATTTGTCTGAAGCAGCCAGAGCTTTTTTGAATTACTTAGTCTTCTTAGTATAGCAAGATAATGTATTAGTTATATTAAACAAATCAGAAGTGTTTACTTACAAAAAATTGAAGTCAAAGTGTTATAGAATAGTAATTTATCACAGGGTCTCAGTTCAATGATTCAGAACATGAAACACAAAAAAGTACTAAAGGGTTCATTGTATAATTTTACATCCCCTCAAGGCTGTTTTATTAAGTAAAAAAATTGGACTGTGGAGTAGGATCATCAATTTGTGTAAGCTGATCTGATTTTATTACAATCAAAAGGCAATATCTAGATTTATCAAGAAACATGCATAAATGTATATGGACAAGTGGCTGTTTCAGCAGCTGTAAAATGCATTCCTGGTTCAGTGATGAGAAACTTGAATGGAAACAATGTTTGGGAAAAGTATGACCCAGAAAAAAAAAATAGTCATGTAACCACAAATGTGGTCACATTTAAATGCATAGTTTGGGATGATAATCTTGGCCCAGTTCTTAAAAAAATAAAAAGAAAATATCCCATAGGTTATCCAAAGTTGTGAGCTAGAATTAATCCAAATAGTAAATCTTCAGTTGCATTTTAATAGAGCAGATCAGTGTCGCTTTAAAATCTCTACTAAAGGTCAAATAAAACATTCATGTTTTGATCAGCACTAATTGTTAGGTTTTACAGTTTAAGTTGGTATGTTTTTCATTCCTTTGTGCCCAAAGGAGCACAAAGTTTTACACCACTGACTTACCCAGCAGATGCCAGACTGGCATCAGATCCTGTCACCTGTGATAATCACATTGATAACACAGTACTCCAGCCCACTTCTTAAAGGAATGGACCATAGCATAGAGTTACTCTAACATCTTTTTACTTCTGGGGAAAGAAAACACTCTTCTAGGCAAAGAAGAGTCAGAGTTCCTTCATTTTGACTGAAAAAATACTTGTGTCAAGAGACAACACTGCTGAAACTAGAGGTTAGTTTTTCCTGGATCTGGAAAGCATCTTCTCTTGTCCTTCCCTTCTTTTGTTTCCCTATACCCTTACAATATGGTTTCCTTTTTCAGAGACCTGCAGTGATTTGTATTTGTTTCGCAATAGCTTGAATCTGTATGCAGTTCCAGTGTTTGAATTATTTTTAGTGTGCAATTCTTCTGTGTGCAAGTACAAATATTCTCATATGTGGGTGTTTTACAAGCATAGTGGTATTCCCTTTTATTTTCTTTCATGGCAACCTTGGTCTCCATAGGTTTGGTAAAAGTTCACTTTCATGAGTTACAGTAAATGGTTTGAAAGAGGCAAAGCAACAGATAAACACCAAGGATAAACAGTAACTATGAGCAGCCTTAGGTAAAATATTAGACATGTTCACCTCAATATTTTGGTGGTATATAGAACAATCCAGACAAGGACTAGAAACATACAACACAACAGGATGTTGGGGATAAAGTTGACTGCTTCAAAAAATCATCTTGGGATTTTTGATGTCCTCTGGGACAGGAAGAATATCTGTTTCCTTCTCAGCCCTGAAGAGGTAAATTATCAGCTTCGGCAGCTTATTTGGACTTTTATAGATCCCATGTCAAAAAAAAAAAAAAAAAAAAAGTCCAAGGGGAACCTATGATCTAGAATGCAGCTCTGTTTTGTAGATTAATGTTTTTCTTTAAGAAAGTGCCATATAGGTAGAAGGTGTCATGACTCAGTTCTGGCTGCACTCAGCCAACACTGTTGAAGTCTAATTACATTTGTACTGTTAGTACTACTTCATCCTCATTCTTCTGTACAAAACACTTTAAGCATTCCACAATTAGTTGCTCCATCAACAGGGTAGAAATTACTTTTCTGTTTTATTTCTTTGATCTTTTGTTTACAGATGAGGAACAAAAGAGGTTCATTTACTTTTCTCAGGGTCACTCAAAACAGAGAAGAGCTCAAATGTTACAGCTTCTAAATCATATGTAAACCCAAAGACCATATTCCCTCCACAGGCTAATTCCAGAAAGGATGCTTGGCAAGTGTAATACATTTGATTAGAATTTCTTTCAGCTGCTCTGAAGAGCCTAATTTAAAATACACTAAGGGTGAATTTTTTGAGAGGTTCCAAACCAGCTTGATCCATTTTTCTCTGCACTTTACATGTGTAACTGCACTTGCATGCAAATAGCATTTGAGTGAATGCACAGATCAAATAAACTGACAGCTCACATATACAAATCCTGTTTGCTTCCAATAGCACTACAGGGCTAAGCATTTGCATGCACAAATACAGCTAATTTTTAAATATGTGCTGAAGTTACACTGAAATCAAATTGTATCAATCACATTCTTCAGAGTTAATCATCTTCTCGGGTCTCATTCTGTAAAGGGCCATGGGATATTTTAAAGTTATCCTTCCAGAATTTCAAATATTTCAACCAAACAGATAGGCAGGGAACCAGACCCAAGTGATTCAATTGTACCGTCCTCCCATCAGTGGGAAAGAAAATTTGTGATAACTAGGCTAACTGCTGATTGATTGCAGGTCCAGTCTCTACATCAAGTGAATTATCTTGAAGCAAAAAAAATAAATAAGAATTAATCTGCCTTCCTTAAATGGTTGCCTGACTAGTAGAAGCCAGAATTTGTAGACTTCGTTAAACAGGTTAAAATAGAAATACCATTACATTTTCCTAAGCTCTTTCTGGTTCACTGTGGCTCTGAAGAGGAAATGATGCTCCAGATGGTATCATTTACATTTAGATACTTCTGTGTTACTAACTCTTACTGTAACACTCCACCTGATTTTGTGAACTGGGGTGTGTCTGTGCAAATGCAATCTTCCTCTCTACAAGTTTATCTTTTTCCCTTTTTTACTTCAACCTAAAATTATAATCTGTTTGGTTTGCCACTGTGCTGGGTGTTCAAAATTATATATGCAATTTAAATATTTAAAAATCAGAACCATGTAAAATTCTCCAGGTCACAATGTGAAAGATAGTGAATTACATCTAACTTTGAGAGAATGACACTCATTTGAGGCACTGAGAATTGATTCCTCAGATGAGTTAAGGTCAGTGTTTAGCATGTGTTGAACACAAAACACAGGTGATGCTGTGTTTATAGGCTGCCTCTTGGGGATTTGTATAGTCTAAGTTCTGCCCTTGTATTTCTCTCTTTTCCTGCATTTCACAGATCTCTTCTGCAAGCCAGAGAGAAAGGAAACGGGCACAAGTTGATCCAGGCTGAAAAGTATAACCCTTTGGAAAAGGGAGGATGAGGAAGCTGGTTTAAAAGCAAGCAAGCTGAAGTATATTCTCTTTAGATACACTGATTCTTACTTTTCTGTTTCAAGATGAGAGAGCCTGCTTACTGTCTGAATTTTAAAGAGGTGCAGCTGCATCCACAGATGTAGATTTTTCTATAAGCCAGAGTAGAGCAAATGAGAAGGAAAGCAGATCCTGAGCCTAGACTTTCCTCCCTCTTCCACAGCCTGTTCTGCCCAAGCTACTACTTTTCAGCCACAACCTGGAGTGGCAATAATGTTTATTGCTATATTTCTACGGGAATTCCCTAGCCACCATGAAAGATTTTCAGGAATAACTGTAACCTGAACTCTGTTGCTACCCTTTTGATGTGTTTGTTGGAAGCTTAGCAGGCTTCGTATCCCCTTTAGGAAAGCCTGATAGAAGTTATTTTTTTTAATATGTTTTTTAGTGTTTGTTAATTGACCTCAGAAAACATACTATGTTAGTAAATTTAATCCATAGAATACATACAGAAGACTATATTTCAGAAAGACTCCTTTAAATTATAAAGTTTAGTGTGTTTGCAATTTTATATAGCTGAAGGTATACATAGTTACTTCAAGGAAGATATAGATGCATAGCTAGAAGTTGAAATAGTTTATTTCTGGACCTTCAAAAACAGAGCTCTTTTTTTTGTAGGTATTATTGCCTAAGCTCAAAACAGAACACAATTTCTTAGTCTAAGAATATTTTGCATCACATAATAGCTAAATAGTTACAGAAATTTCATTATCAGTTTAAAAGTATTGTAATACATTAGCAATGTTTTCTAAAGACATCAGTTATATAAGATCAGAAAGTGCTCACTTAAAAAGCAGTGTTAATAAACCCTAAAAAAACCAGATTTCTTATTTTTACTGATGAACTGACTACTTCTTCAAAGAACTTATTTCCTTGTTAGCCAGATTATATATAAAAAAAGAATCTATTAACATCTTAAATTAATTTATCAAATGCAACAGTGACTTAACTGAAGCTCTATCCAATACTGCTGAAGCTCTTCCCTACATTTATAAAAACTAAATTTACTCAACAGCTTCAAATATCATAGAAGGAAGATTTTTTTTTTAATTTTATTTTTTTTAAAGCAGGATGTATTTATAGTTAGTTCCATCTTAAGTGATCCCAGCTGAGCTTAAACATCAGTCCAACCCCATCCCACCCCCTTCGTTTTTGTCCCTATAAATTGTGGTGAGATGGGTGTATTGTGTATATATATTTATATTTTTAGGATATAGATAGGAATTTGTGGTGTAGAGGATTACTTTGCTGTGAAGGGGAGAATAAAGTAATAACATTTTTATTATTTTTTTAGAAGTGAAACCAATACAGAAAAAAGCTTTTCAGTATAGCTTTTGCTCCGTGCACTGGTTTTATTTTCTGAAGAAGTGCATTTCAAGGGACTAATGTAAGTCTCAGAGTACTTTTGTTCTGCATAATGGGTTAGTCTGCAGTTGAGTTTATGAAAAAGTTTGTGTCTTTGTAATCTTTCTCCTAAAGTCTTATATAAATAGAAACACCATACTATATTCATAGAATCATTAAGGTTGGAAAAGACCTCAAGGATCATCAAGTCCAACCTTCAGCCCAACACCACCTAACCCACTAATTCTTTCTGTGTCTCTAACTAAGCAACAGCAAGATGTTAGAAAGCTGCAGTATAGATCTCTGGTGGGAAAAAAATGACAAACAGTTCACTCTATTCTTATAACAAATTCTGACTTCTATCAGTAAAGAAATATATATATATATATTTTTTTTTTTTTTGCTTTTTGGCAGAAACTTTTGCAAAAATTTCTGTTCAGGTGTTTTGTTACTGAACAACTGCTTACAAGGTCACTTCTATAAACTGTTTAGGAATTGCTAAAAGTCCCCTTTCTATTAGCTGCTGACGTACTTATTCTGGAGTTTATGGAGCAAGTTGGAAAACAAGAAGAGAGCAAAAATCACAACTTGACTGTGGGGCAAGATGGTTCTAGATTTTTTTGGTCTGCTCTATATGAAGTACCTTATAATGAGATAAGGCATAGGGGAATTTTTAATGATTTTTAAAGAAAAGTCTATTTGTATTCTAAACTTTCAGCATATTTTGAAAATACGTGAAAACTTTCAGCTGACTGCTTGGCACTGACTTGTGTTTGAGAGGTATATATGGAGGCTAGAAAATTGTTTGTCTGTGCTGTCTTAGTCTTTTGTGTAAAATGGATAGCACTTTGCTCTCTTGGCTGGATTATTTCTGTGGGTTTCAATGAGCATGGGGATATATCCTGATAACAATGCATGTCTCCACTGATCTCTCGAAACCTTGATTAAAACTGTCAAATTCTGCTAATAGAAGCAATTTGACTTTGAGGGATAAGGAGGGGATGCCTCTAGCATGTCTCAGCAAGGTGTGGCTTTGGTGACTGTTAGGAAAAGATTTAATGTGTGTCCTGCTGCTTTTGTAGGTCTGAAATCCTGGTGACTTGAGACTGGTGTCACTCTGCAGTCTTGGTGATGTCCGGTATTGAACATGTGGATTATGTTTGACTCAGGAATGGAAGCTTGAACTTCAGTAACTTAAAATGAAAATTAGATGATATCTTAAAATTTTTAATGAAAATCAACTGCCTTTTTGGATTTCTTGCAGTCAAAGCTGGGACCCTTTGCAATTTTACTCTATACAAAATAAGGATCTGCTCACTGCTAAACATAGAGATAGTTTTCCCTTAAACCAAAACCTGCCAGTCTAAATAGGGATAATAAAGATGTTGGAAATAAGGTGGAGAGGGGAGGTGCCCAATGTCACAGGCAGGTCAAAGTAGAGCCAGTAAGAAAACCTCTGTCTCCTTAGGGAAGTTATTTACTAACTGTACGAAGATTTGGAATTGCTTTCTGCTCCCCAGGGGAGACCTAATTACTCACTCAGGCCTCCATCACTAGTGAATTATGAAGCCATCTGTATCTCATGAATATAAATTCCATTCTCTCTGGTGTAGTTATATATAGTTATATCATTAGGGGGATGGCATATTCCGTATATAGAGAGGGATAGAGGGATGTTCTCTTTAAAAAACAGGAACAGTTTTCTAGCAACACAAATAATCGTGTTTGGAAAGATCAATTATTTAATTTTACTCTTGTTGACATGTAATATGTCAATTAAAATATTAACATATTTTTTAATTCAGCAGATTGATTTTCACTTTGTCTTATTTTTAAGTAATTCATCTTTGCTTGCTACCTCAAAGAAACTTGGTGTATTTATTCATCCCCTGAGACAAAATGGTGATCACTGCATGAGATATTTCCTCCTATCCTCTGCTGTTTTACCCCAAAACTAACAATGCTGTCAGCTTGTACTCCTTGGAGAAAGGAAGCATAACAGAAAAAAATTATTATATATTGTATAGTGTTATAGTTTCTGAAAAGTTCTATACCTAGTGTATACAGGCAATATGATGCTTTCATTCCAGTTTTCCTTGCTGAGTCTATCAAAACTGGCAGTGGAACATCTGAGCTCTAACCAGTATGCCTGAGATGTGCTCTCTTGTGAAAATAACCCAAAGAAAGGGCTGCTTTTATGCAGGCTTTTGTGTAAGAAAGAGGTTAATGACATGAGAAGCTTCCAGGCACTAGAGCAGGAGGCAAGGAGATGGGATTGTTAGCTGAAACTGCCTGGTCTGGGGCAAAGGGGGGGCTTGCTTTGGACCTTGGGTTTTGAAAAGCAAGAGAAGATGCAGCTTTATCACTTCACAGGACATAAGTAAAAGGTCTGTCTCTGCTCCTGTCTGCAGTCCCTTGAAATGTCTGTGCTGCTCCCAAGCCTTTCAACTTGTTTATCAGTGACTCACTGAGACCAGTATTGGGCTGACATTTTCCAGGGCAGGTTTCTGAAGCTGTGCAGTGAGCTGGCACTGAAATAATTGGCCTAATTTTTCAGAAGTGACGGAGATCCCACTGACATCTTCATTACATCCTGAGACATTTAAGAAGACAACGCCAGGCAACCACATGTGAAAATCCTAGCCTTTTACCTCAGAAGGAATTTATGAAGATTACTGTGTTCCTAATGCCTTTTGAAATCCTTAAAAGGTTTTGCGAGTGGAGAGTACAACACACAGTCCTCAGTGGCTCTGTTTACTTGCAAAGCCCATGGTAGGCAGCCAGGGACACCATCAACCAGAGCTTGGGGGCTTAGGATACAGGGGCGTAAGATCTGCCCGCAGTATTGTGTGTGCAAACGTCTGCAGGTTCTGCAATAAGCTGCGTTTTGAACCAAGTGTTGTATCAGTAATATTGACTAGACTCTGCAAATCGGATTTGAGGCACAACTATTCCCTTTTTCCTGACCTAGAAGCTAATGGGAAGTGACATGCTTCAATTGTGAACGGAGCACACTGAACTGAGCTGCCTTCTGTCACACGGCAAGCAGGGTATTAACTGGAAATATCAACAGTGAAGTGAACAAGGCATTATCCGCAGTTTTCCAGAGCTATCTATCATTTATGTATGTAGCAGTTTATTCCATGCCTGCTGAAGTCAAATGTTTCTTTCCATTGTTTCGTTTGCAAAGCCAAGTATAAACTTCAGAAGTTGCATTCTTTAAATTGCAGAATTTTGTTTCCATAAACTACAAGCAGAAAACAAAGGCTATTGTTTATAATCTGTCCCATTAGTATTTATCTTCAAATAATGTTAATTAAATTAATTAACATCTATGCCTATTGTTTTACTTAGCTTGTGTTACGAATAAATTGCTCTTTCAGACATTTGAAAAGCTAAGCACAGAGATCACTCAGCAACTGGCTAACAATTTTGATCTGAACTGTATTTTTAAAAGCAATTATGAAGGTTCTTGACAGTTGTAATATTCTAGCTGTAATCTTATTAGTAGAAGAAGCAATGGTGAGACAAGTTGCAGTCTGGATTAATTTACTGCCAAGGCCAAAACTATTTTCAGCAATACTCATTTTTCAAAGAGCAGATGGTTTAATTCTCTGAACCAGCTGTTGATAAATAGGAGAAGGAAAATCAGAGGTGGGGGTTGAAATAACTGTTATCTGCCCCTCAAAAATCATGAGAGTTTAAAGGTATGCAGGCATTCCAATCTCAAGTAATTTTTATTTTCGTTTCCTCAGAGTGAAGTACTTACAGCCTCGAGTGATATAATATAATGAAGTTTGTAAAGTGACCACTTCAAAACTAGTCTAAGGAAGCAGTGAAAAAACTCAGTTTATATGCTTGGGAACTTGGTTTTGCAGCAAGAACCTGGGGCTTAGACGATGTGTTAAAAAGCCAGTTAAATTGCATCTAGCTTTGGAAAAATGGTAAGTTTTTACCTAGTCAGTTAACAGTCAGGTCTTAGACATTTACTTCTGTCACTGAAGCGATTCAGTTGCAATATTTAGCTGCGGTATTTGTTCTGACCCTTGTGTTAGGTGGAACCTTTTAAACACTCTAGGATATACACGGCATAATGCAATGACATGGCAGCTGAACACTGAGAATAAAACCCATGAACTGAAAGACCTTGAACTGATGAATCCAACTTCTTTGGCTCTGTTAATCCTTCTTAAAAAGAATCCCACAAACCAGGTACACTCTGACTGCATGGGACCCAAGGCTTAGCTGCCAGCAGTGATACACTTTGGGAATTTCTGTACAGATTCTTATTTCTGTCTGATTAGACACATAAAAAGATCTTGCAGTGAATTCCAGTTGCATCTGTTCATGAGTTTTGTTCACCAAATGCTCCCTGGGAAGCCACACAATGCTTATGACTGTGTGCAATTTATATCTTTCTCCTGGAAAAGAGTAGATCCTGCCAGGGGTTTATTTGCACAAGGTTTGGGAACATGTGGTGAGGGCACAGGATGTGTGAATTGCTGTGGCACCATTGTGCAAGAGAAATTAATGTACTGTTGTCTGTGGGCATTTGGGTTTTTGTATGATTATAGAAGATTGCTCAGTATTTTTCCCTTTTTTCACTTGCAGGTTTCTCCTTTTTTTGTTCTATTTGGGTGCTAGGATACTGCATGCGTGATGGTAGCTGATCCACCACTTTCTCTGTTCTTATTCCCTGTCATGCAAGTGTTCAGGGATAGTATGTACAACTCTCTCCAGTCAGGCTTCCACGTAATCTTTAGTTTGGCAAAAATGTGGAATGACTTCCTGAGGCTGTCCTTCAATGGATTCTTAAAGTCTGCTGCGTCTTGGACATGTTATCATTGAATATTAAGCCACCCAAGATGAGAACTGTCTTTTTTGAAACCTAAGTTATTAGAAGCAGTAGTTCCTGTCTTGAAATAACTTTTTCTGAAGGTAAGGGTGCTGCTTTGGTGAACAACCCAGTCTGACTGGAACCCTTGGTCTCATTTTCCTCAGTGACAGATACAGTGGAGAGCAGGCAGGATATGATCAGCATGTGCACGTGATGGATGAACTCCCATAACCAGCTCTCCTTTCAGCAAACTGCACTGATTCTCCTTTGAAACTTCTGTACAACTCACTGTAAAGCTGTAGTACCCCAACATTATCGAGGTAAAAGGCACATCAATTCTTTTGGATAACACAATCTGAAGACCCAGAGATCCAAGGCCAAGTGTATGACAAGCAGGGTGGGTGCAGGGTGTATGCAGTCCTAGGAGCAGTCATCAATTGATCATGAAGAGAAAAACCAAAGCAGGAGCCTGCGCTATATGACGCCAGAAGTGTCAGCCTTCAACAAGTAGGTTATAAAGGGCCAAGCAAGATGGTCACTTAAGGAAGTTGTGCTCATAGTAATTCAGGTAAACTTTAAAACCAGCCATTTGATGTTGTTCACCCTGGCCTGCCTAGTGAATCAGTGAGTTCGTATAAAACCCCTCAGCTGTCTCTCTTCCCTGTGTTCTCTTTGCTCTTTTCCTGTGTCACCACACCTCCACACTGACAGTTATTTTCACTTCGCGTACAAAGCCTCACAGCTGGTACCAAAGACTTTCAAATGCTACTCCTGACAGTAGCAGAGTCCTGCCCCTCATGGTTTGGGGGCTGACAAGAGGAGGGGATTGCTGGTGCCGGGTAGGATGGCCCATTTTTCTTACCCTGTTCTCTACTGTCTTCTTGGCAGCCATGGTCCTGGTAAATCTGCTTCCCATGGAACGGAGCTAAGCACTGTGCATCTGTGTATCAGCAAAATCAATATAAAATTGAAAATTATACTACTTATAATGAAATAGAGCAAACCTTAAGCTGCAAACAAACTTTCTGGAGCACTAATGGTATTTTAATAGGGCATTTTGCAAAGCACTGCAGCTGTGGTAGAACTCTGCAGTTTCAGGCTTTCCAGAATGCAGCCTGTTGGTTGAAATCCCCATGGCAATAGACTCCTTCTTGATGTTTTCTTGTGCATTTAATAACCAGTTGTAAGTTAAACATCTTACTAATATAGGGGACCTGGCCTTCTTCATCCCCTTATTGATAAAATAATGGACTGGAAGGGGAAAGGATGTAGCTATTAAATTTTTGTCTAAGCAGAAATAATTAAAATTTTCTGGCTCAGGAACAAAGCAGGCTAGTTTACTGTGAATCTTTGGCAACAATGATAATCCACTCAAAGTAATGAATAGCACTGCCTGGATTTTGATGCTCTGTCTGCAGGGCTGCTGAGGTTCCCTGAGGGTTAGAACAGGACATGGCCTAAACAGTATGACCATCTCATAAGTGTAATTAAATTCATCATGTTGGGTCTGATGGTGGTGTTAAAAAGAAGCTAATTTGCATAAGCATTTGGAAATAAACTTTAACAATAGTTGTGTTTCTTTCACCATTTTTCCTAAATAGGAAACTAAAATAATGTCCTGTCATTACTGTAACTCAGATCCTCAGAAGATTACATTGCCACTTGGGCTTGTAGCTCATTCCTGCAGGACACTCAGACATTCAGGGGCACAGCATAGCTTCTTTTGACTTTCTTGTTATTTTGCTGATGTAGAGAAATATATAGGAAGCAAGAAAATAGGTTCCTTCATATCACTCCATTCAATAAAATGTCACGACTCCAGAGAAATCTGTACTTGTTGAACCATTGCCACAATGGAATTGAAATGTGATTATGTGCTTTCCTGAACTGAGATCTAAACTATTTGCACTTCAAATATTGTTCATAGTGGACTGACATTCAGAAGCTATATACTTACAGGTGTTAAAGTTTTGATTAAATAATACATACAGATCTTTTAGTTATGCTTATCTTTTTTTCATAACTGCCTTAATATCACTGTGATACTTGCTAGTTCTGTGTTGAGTCTTTATCGAACAGAGTTAGAAGTAGCTTAGGTGCTAACAGTGTCATTTTCTTTAGAGCAGAGACAGTGCTGATGATAAATTTTAATTCTGTTTCAGCAAGGAAATGGCAAATGTAGAGACTGCATGGTTCTTGCTGCTCCTCTTTACCAGTGAACCATATGGAAAACTAAGCAACACTCCTATCTAGATACTCCTTGCATTAAAAAAATCATTTAGTTTGTCAATTGTATTAGCCACCTCTTAAAACAAATAACATAAGAGCATAATGGTAAAGACTATAATTCTCTCTTCTGGTTGCCTTTCTTCAGTTTAACACTCTACCAGGAAGAGTACTTTATCTTAACCTAAGTGAAAAAAAAAAATGTGTAATTGCATCCCTTGATAATAAGCAAGCCTGGTAAAAATGAAAATAATTTCATTTCCATTAATCTCAGGGTAAGACATATAAACACTAACCTATGTTTCAATTGCATACAGCAATTTACTCAGCTGGTATGTTAGCACTGTACTGGGATTTTTTTTATACCTAATAGATTAGGGATGTTTGAGAAGATAATGAAATTGGGATTATTTGTCTGTCAATAGTTCTGTTAAGACAGACAGACTCCTTCAAGGGAATGGTCAATAATGCCATGGTCTACCCTATATCATTAATTGCATCTGTGTATCCTTCCCACTTGAAAGACAAAACTCATTACTTGTGGAGTAGGGCAGTGGCACACCCAAGTTTTAAAAGCATCATGGGGAGCAGTGCTGAGAGATTTCAGCTGAATTACAGGACAACGGTTATTTGATTCATTATTCTCAATTTAGGGCTTTCATAGTTGGGCATCTGTTATAAAAGGAGAAGGAAATTGGAAAGGGTAAGATTGGTTCAAAATGAGCATTGCAGTAGATTAAATTGGGACTTTCTCTGCTTTGCTATTCTCAAATGCAGTTTTGAAGCTCAGTGGATAGGTTGGCAGCATTTCTTTCCTTTCTTCCTGAGAACTAGAAAGAAAAATGGTCTTTAAATTGAGTAAGCCTAATTGCCACAAGGCAGAAGAACATGGACCTGGCAGTAATTGTCACTAACCTACCAGTGGTGAGAAGTGCAGTTTAGAGTGAGTTCTGTGTGAAATTGCACAGACAGACTTCATTAGGAGGAGAGATCCTGCTGGGGAAAACCGCACACGTTCATTCTTTCTCTGACTCATTTTCTTTGTTATGAGCATGGTTTTATTTCCCCCACAGTTTTGGCAGTTTTTCACATAGAGCTGGGTCGTGTGTGCTGTTACCCCTTATGTAGCTCATCTGTCTTTGACCTTTGTTCCCCATCGTGCAAATGGTTGTGAAGTGGTTTGCATAAGGGTGAGGATTATAGAGCTGAGAAGTGGTCGTGAACTGAGCCCTGAAGTGTCAATTCATGAGCCCACTCCAGGGCATTTTCTCTTATTTGAGTATTTTGGCCTCTTACCCCACTGGCAAATAGATCAATGGGTTTTTTATCCCATGAATTGAGCAATACACAAACCATAATTGAAGTTCTGCTTTTATCCATCATAAATTTTCCAGCAGAAAACTAGTGTTGTCAGAAGTATATCACTGGCTGTGTCAATTCTGGCAATACTTTTGATAAGAATTTATGAAAAGACAGAATTTAAGCTATCTTATTTTGTTCTGATAATGTTTAATTCCTTATTTTTAGTTTCAGATTTTAAATGCAATATTTAATGTTAATCATAGCATATTGAATGAGATGTGTCACAATTAATTTTGACCTTTAATATTTTAAACATTCCCTACATGAAACAATATGGAATTTTTAGTCTGTGAAGAACAACCAAATATTCATTTTGTTCTGAAACAGAATGAAAATAAATGGCAAAATATATAGTACTCCATGGAATGTAGGGTTGATTTTCTCAACAGATGTAATAATAGATAATATTTCAAAATGATTCAACTTTGAAAAAATAAGCAGCTTCAGTTTGCCTTCAAAACATTAAAAAAGATCAGCCATAGATTTTTCTTACTCATATGCAGGCTTTTGGATTTTTCTGTTTATTTTCCTGTGATCTAGGATTGTTCAGAGGTTAACACAAATCTAGGCAGGGAACCTAAAATTATTGTAAGTAAACCATACATAGTGAGGAAAAAAGACTGCAGTAATGATTCTAAAGTAATATTACTTAATTTTCAATGTAAAAAAAAATCTAGATATTAAATTTGATTATAGGACTGAAGCGGCATGTATGAAAGTGTCAGGCACCAGTGTATTTAGCCAGTCTGGATTTGCAAATTCAAGCCTATGCATACACATGTCAGCTTCTGTGGCCACCGTGGTAGAAACTTTCTCACAATTACACTGATATTCAGATATTTGTCAACTTAAGTTCTACTTATAAACATTCTTTGGGTTCCAAAACACACAATAATATCCCTAGAAATACAGATATTGAATATTTTGAAATATTTTCATTTCTGCAAGTACATGAAACCACTGTTACTCTAGGGCATATCAGAAAGAAGGCTGGGAAGCTGGTGAAAGATGGAGACAGATGGATTGACAGAAGGACTGAAATAGTGAAGTTTATTTTCTTTTGGCTGAATATTTGCTTGGCATCTGATAGAGTGTTTGATTATTATTCCAATGAAACACAGGCTTTTTCTTCTTGAATGTCACTGTAGAGTGTCTTGGCCTAATTTAGAAGCTATTTTCTTTAGTATTTGTTTTGCAAATTCTTTTCCATATCTGTGCATATTAATAGTTTTTATATCAGTTTGAATATACATCATTTGGTGTCACAGTGTGAGAGTAAGGAGAATTATAAATAAATTTCTAAGGAGCAGGTAGTGATGCTCGTGGTAAATAATGACTAAGATGCCAGTAAATAATGACTGGTGTAGGCCAGCTTCCTGAGATCATTTTTCACCCAAATATGGAACAGGAGCATATAGCGCAGGAGAACAAAACCCTGCAGATGTGCTTGCTTATAGCTGCACACAACCATTGCCCTTACACCTTGATCAGTAAAGGAGGTTTCTCGGTGCATAATCAGAGAGATTCAGGATCATCTCAGCCTAAGCAGCTGTTGGTGAATTCCTTTAGAGACTCCTTGACTTTGTGGTGAAATAAGTTTCTATCTTGGCAGTGGCTCGGGCAAAGTCCTAGAGCAATCTATGGAGATTATCCAGAGGAATCATCCGGAGGTGGCCCATTGTGCTGCCCTGAAAAGATGCAATACCCTGCCTGAGTGCCACCCTTAGTTTGAAAAAACTATTTGCTTTCTCAGAAATCCTATTGATTTTTGTCACTGGCGCCTGAAATTCAGTACGGCCCTCACTGCCAATGCTTGAAAAGATGGAGAGTAAAATACTTTGGCCTTATCATCAGAGGGCGGATCACATGGCAGCATTTGCCAGTCAGGCCCATGTAGCTTAAGGGCTGGTATATCTTAATAGAGAGGTGGGGGGAGAGAAAGATGTGAAGCTGAGTCTAGTGATGAACACTGGCAGTGAAGGAGCATCTATCTCCAACTGGATGATTTTTCATTTCAAAATTTTTTTCCTTTGATATCTGCAAATCCTGGGAGATGGTTCTGAAATGTGCTGTGTTTTGATCCCGTTGTACATTTGGAGTAACAGTTTTGATAGCATTTATCTAGATTTAGCATGGAGTAAATGAAAGCTGTAATATTTTATTAGTCTATTCCCACTTCTTCAACTTGCTGTGTGTGTTAGGCTGTTTATAAAATGGTGCACAGTTAGAAAAAAGATTGGATTAACAGGATGCTATGCTCATTCCTCTCTAACTTCTAGGTCATTTGATCAGGTTGCAATTTAAAGAATGCTTCCTGCCATAGCTGTAAGCACTGCTGGGATTGAAAGTCATGCTGTGGGGGGGAAAAAGGCTCTGGTCTCTTCTCCACATCTTTGCCTCATGCAGTTATGTGGTCAACTAAATTCTTCCAGGCTCTTTGTAACTGTTTATGATACTCAGAAGAAGAGGCAACTTCTTAATTTTAGAAAACCAGCTTGTCTGAGCCCCAGAATAGTATGTGGCTCCTGTCATATCCTGATCATTCTTAAGAAATCACAGCTCTGCAAGTGCTAAGGGAAAAAAAAAATAATATTTTTAGTGAAGCCAAAAGATACGAATCAAAGATATAGAGGAAACAGATTTTATTGTGTAAGGTGTTGTGTTTTTTGTCATGGTCCAGTTTTCTGACAATAATCAAACCTGTCTGCTATATTGCACAAGATAATATCCTTTATAAAGTTAGTAGAAGCCTGGCCATTTATCACCAGTTTATCAAATTCTTCTCCTCACTCCTTTCCAGTCCTCATTTGGACTGGAAAACAACAAAACAGGAAAAAGCTGTCTCATTTCACTGAGAAAATGGTTTTGGATTGGTAATAATAATCCCAGTATTAGGGGAGAGACTCCTGTCAGTTCTCTGCATTGAACTTGATGAGATGCACTTGAACTGCACCTGTATCATGGTATAGACTAAATATTGGTCTTCTCTTTTAGAAACCTTGAATGTCAACGAGGAATGTAATTAACAATTGAGAGATGGAAGGAAATAAGGCAATGTTGTATAGCTGAAGATTAAGGTAAAAGTTTATCTGCTTTTGCTTTGGGCTGTGAAGAATTTGTGCACTTCTCAAGTTCATCATGCACATGTGAGCTTTCCTATTATTACAGAATGATGAAATAAATATGGAAATAAGACCTTTCTGTCAAATATTGACTAGGAAAATGGAGTGATACAGTGCAGTATCTTTCGCAGATCTTCCTTAATTCTGACAATTTCAATGTAAATCATGTGAAGGGATCTATTTTCCTCTTTTAAAAAGTTGTTTGCATTTCACAAGCAAATGTGACACTAAGATGACATGCTTTTTCCAAACTGTCCCATTGTGCTTTTAGCCATTTTCATTTCTGATAGCTTAATGTGGACATTTGCTTCTGAAATTAATGTTTCAGATGACTTTCATTAAAATAATTCAATATAACTCTAATTTATTTTTATGTAATTATATATTCTTTTAGTTATACCTTCAAAAAAGTTAGCTCATTCTCTCATTGCTGTGATGATCCAGCCATAAGCAATTTTTGCATTTTTTTAACTTCTGACTTGGATGCAACAAAACAGCTCTGCAAGGTCCTGGTTTTGGCACAAGCTGTGCCAGGGTTTATAAAACAACAGGGAACTTCTGGACCTGAAGAAGAAATGGAAAGACATTTTTGGTTTGAGCACATCTGCATCTCCAATGCAAGTCTTGGCTTCTTGGGAGGCAGGGAAGGCAGGTGGGAAATACAGGACATTTGTTAGCCCTTTTCTACATTCATGTGGACAGAAGGGTAGAGAAGCAACATATCTGAATACAAAATAGTAAGAAATAAAAAGGCAGTGCCAGAAGGTGTGACATAAACAGCCTTCTTCAATTCTTACCACTTAGCAAATTATGAGATCTTACCTCTCCATCTTCAGTTTTAAGAAAATGGCAAAGTTGCTTAGAAATTTGACTCTTACTTTGACATCAGTGAGGAGCCAGCCTGCAAAATAACCATCTCTGCACTTCTCTTTATTTACTCTTTTGGCAAGATTTCTCCTTCATTAAAAAAAAATGAAGGCTCACTTCGTCCTATGGGCTGCCAACAACCTAGGCAGCGAGACAGTCTCCTTTTGTAAGCTTCTCCAAAATGAACAAAACACCACATTATTTACAGTCTCAGTTGTTCTAAAGCTGTCACCACATGAATTGACATGAATTGCATCTGAAGGACCTTGTACTGAGTGAAGACCAAGAACAGATCAAAAGATCTCCTTTAAAATTTGGGCTTTTTTTCAGGCTGAGCAGCAGCATAGAAATTAGAGTTGAGCAGACTTCCTACTGCTCACACTTATGTTCAGTCTGGGAACAGCAGGAACTTTCACCTTCTCTGGCAGTTGGCTGTTGCTCAGTTGTATTTAGTCCATGATTTTGTC
>NW_010144464.1:39572-66027 GCF_000699245.1 Pterocles gutturalis
TGCAAGGAATAAAGGATCTCTCCTGCTCCTGTTCATTCTTGTGGTGTCCCAAACCACACAGACCTAGTGCTCCTGAAATGATGCTGGCCAAGAGCCTGCCTTGATGCCTCCCAGTGCCCCAGACCTTCAGCCAGTTTCCTTGGGTTAAATTCTTTGGATATCTGGTCACCTTAAGGACATTGTGGAAAAACTAATGCAGTTAAACGGCTCTCCTTTGTAACAGACCCACGTGAAGCCAAACCAGCACAGCCTCCTTGAAACTACACATTCTCATGCTGTCTGCTTCTTTTTTTGCTTTTGTGATAGTCTGAGGGAAGCCAGGCTTTTGAAGACTGTTAGGCTGAGACGTGGAAAAAACTGCATTTCTTCCCACTCCTACATCAATCCTCTCCAGCCAGAGGTGAAATAAAGCTGTTGCGACTTCTGCCCTTTGTACAACAGCTTCGGTTTGAAGAAACCACTTGGGTGCGGTACTATCTAAATCACTGCTTCATTATTTATAACATGCAAAGCCTGGTTACATCTACAAACAGCTGCTCTGGCATGTTTCTGAAATGCAGAATTCAGTGAAGGCTGCTAGAGAGCTCATAAATCATTCAGAGGGAGACTGCTGAGCTGCTGGTGACTACAGGAGCCTTCCTGATCAGTTTGCCATCCTCTCCCTCCTGTGCCCAGCAGTTTTGTTGCTGGTTCTGCCATTCTATTGTTTAAATTTCCCCAGAAACTTAAATTTTCATTTCTTTAGTCAGAAGCTCAGGTAGGCTATATTGCAGCGCAAAGCAGAAATTTATGCTGGAGTTCTTTTAAATGCTCAGAAATGTGTGTGTGTGAGTTATGACAATGCTAGCACAGCGTAACTAAAGGAGAGCAAATAGATTCATGAAGTAATACTGCATTAATTACTACTGAAATATTACAGGTAGCATGGCAAATGCAAATCTTGTGGAATAATTTCACCAGAATTAGTGAGTTTCTTTCTGTGTTTTTGCAAACTTGTTACTAGTCTAAATTAATCAAAACCAGAGTATAATTTTCTGATCATAATATTTTTCTACGCTTGTTTGTAAAGAAATAAATTGTACAGCATGTTCTGAATATTAGAAAGCACTTCCTCACTTGGTCAGAAGCCAGTAATAAAAAAAATTATGATAAGCTAATTTCAATTCAAAATGAACTCATTCCTGTGCTGGCTGTTGAAAATGCATGAGACAGGCATTGTACTGGCAGAAGCAACTTGGATTCTACCTTCTTCTGCCTCTCTGCCTCCAGAAAAGATCCAAACTGAAATATTTCAAAACAAATGGGTTTTAGAACAAAATTAACAGCTGTTACAGTATTGGCCCATGGCATTCTCTGGCTTGTTTTCTGAACTCTTAATCCATTCAGAGTCCTTTTAAAAAGGCTAATAGGCACAGATGCCTGAGTTTGATTCCTTTTATTGCAGATACAATACAAACAGGTTGTAAGATGCTAGGAAAATAATATTCTACACCAGAGAGTGTGAGGGTATATAAATGAAGAAGCTACAGAAAAAAACAAGTGAAGTAATCACTTTGAACAGGTGTGGGCTTAGCTGATGTCTGTATTTGATTCATGTCTGAAACAGCAGGGGAAAAAAAACCAGAGGTTTAAAACCTCTGCATTGAATTCCTGACTCTAAAATATTATTTTGGATAGTGATAGCTAATCCTTTCTAAATTGCAGTCTGTCTCTGAACAAGCTCTTATACCTGTGAACCCAGCAAAGTGGATTACCTATTTCATAGTTTTTCCCAAAGGGCAAACTCTTCCTGGACCTTCCCAAAAAGATCATTCCCTAACTCACTTTAAAGTTTCCCAGTTCAAGCTGCCTAATGATGTGTCCTTAGGTGGGGGTAGAATTGTTTGTGATATCCCCTCTTTCTCAAGGGGAAAGCTTTTCTAGTGCAGTATATCTGTGATTGTTTTTCACAATCACAACACCACCACAACCTTGGTATGACAAAACAGTCCAGCTGAAATTCATTGCTAAACTTGCTGCTGTACAAAAACCAGTATAGCTGAATGATAGTACTGAGCAGCTTTGCTAAATATTGCCCGCAAATGTGAGTTGGTCAAGAAAAAAATCTGCTGCCCTCTACCATGAAAATTTAAATTTTTAATGAAAAACACAAAATACCTCCTTGCTTTGTCATAAATTTGCCAAGATTTGGGTTAAAAAAAATGTCCCTATTCCTTCTTTGCTCTCATACTCCCAAACTGTTTTGAAGGATTTTTTTATATTTGTATTTAGTGCTGCAACATTGACTTTAAATGCCTTGAGTTCTTATAGGATGGGTTTTATCTTGTTTTTAGTTTTAGAGGTCTTGTGGCAATCAAAAATGAATATTACTAACATGTATGGCAACACAGGCTATTAAAATGTTAGTGAGGTTGTGTTACATGGGAGAAAAAGTAACTGGAACTTGTTGAGTTGGATTGTAATTACAACCAATAATCAAATAGAAAATACTTTTTCTAAGCTAAAACTCTACACCAGATGTCTCTTCCTACCCCCACTTCCCTCAGACAGTATTCTCCACTGCCCCCACCTACCTGTCTTTCCCATTTAATTCTGGTGCTTTTAAATAGATACTAAATAGTTATTTTTTCTAGAACATTTGACAATCCAATTCATTATTCCCAACAGCCTCAGGTTTTTCAAGCTAAAGGCAGGATAAAACTGATTATTATTTCCTAAGCCAGTAATTGGAAAACTGATTTTCTGTTAGCAGCTTCAGTTTACTCTGTTCAAGATGAAGAAAACATTGACCTTTCTACCTGTCACCATGAAGTGAGTCACGGCTGACAAATGTTTGAAGCTGATGTGCGCTATTTGCAAGATAAATCAGTATTGCAAATCACCCTGGGTTATTTTCATCTCAGTACTTCAGATGGGCCCAGAAAAGTGCCTCAGGCTTCTCCTGTCTCATCCAATTACTCACTAGTCCCAGGCATATTGTCTCAAAATAATTTACTAGACCATTTCTTGCTCTTGAGGTGAACCGAGATCCCATGGCCATGACCTGTGTCTTCTCCCAAACACATGGGCTGAAGGTGCTGGTTGGGCACTGGGGAAATCTGCTGAGAGACAGCAGGAGAATCCTCCCTGGTTGGTGGTGGGATGGGCACAGGTCCCATCCATGTTGTCCCTGTCACCCAGGAGCTCCCACTCACCCTTTCCTGGGTGTCAAAGTGGCAGTAGGTGAGGAAGCTGAAGGACGTCATGACCGCCTATGGTTGCTGTTGCTGTCATCTGTCACCGGAGAACAGAAGCCCTTTTTAAGAAGAGACAATCAAATTGTCTGCCTATTTCTGCTGGAATATGGCTGGGTGAAAATTTGGGCGAAAATAGCAGAGAACAATTTATGGTGCCAGCACATGTTTAGAGCAAGCCATAACTTGTCATCTCCAGAAGATGATGAAATTGTGCTGTGCTGTATTGCTGGCTGCTCTGAGCAGAGCATCCTGGTGGATTTGGAGCAGGAACCTGCCTCTGAACATGTGAACTTGCAACACGTGAATGGTTTGGTGAACTCGCTTTCCCTCTCCCCACTCTCAAATCTGTGGTGTAAGTGTGACTGGACAATGTGCTGAGGCTTCAACTCCTGTTCCATCCAAGGTGAAGGAATATTTGTTTAATTTCTTCTAATTCATCTTAATTGCAAAGTATTGGGTATGATATTAAGTTTGGCTTGAAACTGGTGGTATGATAATGGTTTTAATTTTATCTCTCAGCTTGAAGGCTGACTTGTAAACATTAGCTGACAGGCATATCTTTCATCTCGCTGACAGTAAACCTATCTGTCAAAAATCCCAATTAATATTCAGAGAGGGAGAAAAGTAGTGCAATTCAAATGAGGTTCAATCTCTTGAGTTAGGATTTGGAAGCTCTCCCTTTGAATATCTTAGATGTTTCTTTAAGGTATTATTCTGCATATATTATGTCCGACTGCAGTAAAATGGTGGCTGTTTGATCCCTGCCTTTGTGCCTCTAGAAGGAAGTGGCCAGTTCAGGTGTTTTGTTTTCAGTGTCCTTGTTCATGCTCCTGCCGTGCCTTAGGCTGTGAGGCCGCTTGTTTCTTGGTGTATGTCACTCACTGCTGTGTTCATCGCTTGTGCATTTCCCTCACTGAAAACAAATATTTTCTTTCCATGCATTCCATTAGCTGCACTTATTTGAGAGTTTCTTATTTACATTTTAAAAGACATGAAGTCAAATGCACAGCAGGTCAGCCAGCACTGTCTGCACACTTTGAAGAGTGTTTTCAATGTTCACATTCTAGCTGGCCTTCAAAAAGGAATCTGCACAGCTCCCCAAAGGCACCTCTGAACAAACACAGTGCACTGCTGTTTGAACATACAACTTTGACATGCACAACAAAACCCAGACATTTTGCCTGTACAGAAATATTAAACATATTTGTATTGTTATTTCAGTTGTCATTTGTATTCATGTCTTCACTTGACAGTTTTGGAAATCAATATTCAGGTCTTAATTTGACAGTTTTAGAAATCAGCAGAGAAAAAAATCTTTGTATTCACTTTCCTTTTGAGCCAGGCACTCCTCACATTGATGTAGGAGATACTACTGAGGAGTTTTGGTGACAGTATGAGCCCGAACTTGTACATCTGTAGCTGGAAGTAGTAGTAGAAATGCAGAGAGCGCCTTGTCCTCCCACCTCTCAGCACACTGAGTAGCCCGACTGTCGCTGGTTTTTCTCAGCCCTAATTCAAGTTTTCTGATAAGTGATTGCTTTGTAGCAGTGCATTGTGACTACAGCTGGATCTATTAGTGTAAATGTGAAAGCCAGTATTACCCAGCTAATGATACGAGCCATGGGCCACTGAGTAAGAAATGACAAATTGATGCCCTTAAGTTTGGATGCCTGCTCTCTGCACAAATGGGGCTTGCTTGAATGAAATCCCTGTAATGAAAGAAGAGGAAATGAAGTGTTTATTCTAAAGTGGTTTTTCTTGCTATAGGAAAAACGGCTGGAATGTTTTCAAGTAGTCTAGGAAATAGCATTAAAACTTTTTGCTTGAGAGATGGAGCGGTTATGCTTAATTTAAAAAAAAATCTTAACTCCAGTTTCGATAATGTACAGACATAGTCATCCTGATCCTCCTGTTAATATGTGATAGAGGAGTATATGCAAAGTACCTTTACTTGTTTGACCTGCTTCAAAGTTCAGTGAGATCAAAGGAAGACTCCTCAGTGACTTGTGGAGAGGTTAAGCACTTAAAAACAAAGCCAGCCCTTGTGCAAGGTTTTAAATATTTCTAGCAAAAATCTCTAGGTAAGAATGTCAGAAGCTTAACTCATCTTTGCTGTTGCTTTTTTTCTTATCCTTTTGTTTTCGGTGATCACCAAAGCTCTGCAAACTGTTACGCCAGGTCAGATTCTGCATTGCATCTACAGATATCACTTCTGCTTATTAACAGATGTTGGCATTTCTAACCCACAGGCATACTGGCCCAAACCCTTCCTGTGCTCTAGTGTTGCAACAGCCTCATTTGAGATGTTCTAGCTCCTTTGCTGTTTGTTGGGGATCTCGCTAGCCTGGTTCTTGTTTTGTATTGTATTTTTCTGGGTGAGTTTTCCAGGCTGTAGGTCTCTCACATCTTAGTGGGCAATCTGTTGTGACTTTTCTTGAGATTAATTTTGCTCACAGAACCTGTTAATGTCATCGGGCAAGGTACCAGTCAGCCCAGCCCAGAGTCTTTCAGTACGTGCCACTCTGAGACATGGAGTTCTTCCTCCTTGGGACTTTTTATTTTAATGCACCATCAGTCCAAGCATGGGTCCTTTCTGATACAGAGATCATGTACAAGTCTGCAGATTTTTGAAATTATGGCTCTGTGGATGCACTTTTTCTTACCTTCTTATTTGTGTTTGGTGCTGTAGCCCTGTTTCAATGCTTTTAAGTGAACCCAAATTTGTTAATAAGTCTTTATGCAAGTTCAGGAAAATAAAAACATTATACCTGGCAAACTAATGACAGAAGTATCCTTTAGAACTAAACAAATGTGATAATTTTCTTTATAACTGTAGCTACTGTCAATATATCATATGGGGTTTTTTTTAAATCAGAAAGTACAAGCCCATTCTATGCTAAGTTTTAAAACTTGTCTGTCATCCATTATATAGAAAAACTGGGAACAATAAACACCTGTATTTCTACATTATACAGCTGCAGTGAGTTCATACAACGTATTAATTACATAGAGCTTTTCTATGAATTGATCTCTGAAATTGTACATTACATAGGTAAACTGGAAGATAAAGCAAAATTATCCCCATTATCTCAATTGAAAGAACTTGCATGCAAATTCATTTCAAGGGAGGGGAAAAAAAGTATATGTATGAGACAAAAAACATTTATATCTGGCATGAATAATGTATAGTGTTCCCTAATGTTAGAACAGAGAACAGGTGTGCTGCCTCTCCTGTAAGGACAAACAGCTTTAATAATAATAATGATTCCATACAAGTGAAAACAGTAATTGATCTAATTTGCATTAGCATGTAAATTATTCATTAGTGAACTGCACAGAATAAAATTGGACTAGCCAGCGGAAAGACTTATTATTTGTCTGTGTGTGTTCCTGCCCTCAGTGTGTGATATTTGCTGTACAGCTGGCAAATTCTTAAATTATATATAATTTCAGCAAAGAGCAATTCTATGCAGATGACACACATGAAAACAACTATCCAAAATGCCATTATGCTTTGGTAGAGACTTTTTTTATACATTTCACAGTTTAAACAGATATAGACAAAGCTCTTTACTTTTAGTTTTCTTATACTTTATTTTTATTTCTTGCTCTTTGTAATTTCTATACAGAAGCTTAAATTTAAACCCTCTTTAATCCTGTTGCCCCTCATATGGCTTTCACCTAGAAAACATTCAATTTTCCTTTTTCTTCAATGGAAAGGCAGTGAAATTGGACTCATTTAGGTATTAGTCATTTGCTCTCTCAGAAGACGCAATATTTGCCACACCATTTTTCTAACTTGTTCTTAGGATGGGATGTTTGTAGAGACAGTCTGAGTACATGTATGAGTAACACTCCATTTCTTATATTCACTTCTCTGTTTCACTAATGATTCAGTCCCATGGGAAGATCCTCTGTTCAAATCAGTGAGAACTGAATGTCATTAGCAGCCCTTCAGTGACGGTTTACATCCGTTTGGATCAGCTCTTCTGATCAGCAGGGAAGGTGAACGGACTCCAGGGCTGTAGTTGTTCCCTATGATTCTTTAGTAGAGATTTGGGGCAGTGAAAAGCAGCAGGATACCTCTTCTGGGTCACAGCTCCTAAAGGACATTATCAGAAGAGACGTTTTTAAAAATTGCTTTCTCTAGAGACCTTCATACTGCATCCAACTTGCTGACAAACGTTAGAAAATAAACAATAACACAGTGCTTTTCTGTCGAGCTTTTACTCAGAAGTCTCCAAGGGCCTTGCATAACATTCACATGCACTGAAAGCCCAGCGAGATAATTTCATCCATCAGAGTGCAGCTAACTGAGGAGTGGGCTGCATCAGCTCTTCCACAGTGACAAGAGTACCAAATGGCTTTGGGAAGAGAACGCAGAAGAATATCCCATCCAACTGAAATTGTAAGGGTACTTACATAGAATTAATTATGCAATTAATTAATTAATTACATGTCATACAGTTTGCCTGGAGCACCAAGAATAACCATGGATGCCTCCTGAAACCCAAACCCCTCATCACTACAAGAACTGATGCTCTGAGGCTGCAGCTGCAGTGGGGTACGTTTCACGGAGGATTCACTTCAATGACCAAACAGGAGCTTAACACACTGTCTGTGAGGAAAGCCATCAACACAGGGATTAGAGAGAATAAGTGGGCCTTGTGCACAAGCCTGTGAATGTCAGAAGCGTTCTAAATTAATTGCGTTAAATTTTTATAAATGGATATTTTTTTCCAGGAAACATAATGAAATTAAATAGATTTAGGTGGTGTCTCATGGGATTCAAGAATGTCAGACTGTACTAATAAGAAAACATCTTGGTTTACACTTCTGATTTCTACAAAAGTGTGTGAGTAAACTTGATCAAGTTTTAACTGGAAAATCCCACTGGCTAAGCTTTCAATTTAAGTCAGTCTTAACACGTCCTGGGAAGGGAATCCATGAGCTAACAGGGAAGATATGTGGGTGTTGCTTTTTAGGTGATATTAAGTAAAGCTCTAAAACCAGAGGCAAAAAAATCCAGCAGATAACATGTGGGGGTGTGTGTTGAAACAAAAGGAAAAGAGCTACTTGTAGTCAATGCCTAAAATAACCATCAAATTCGGTACAGTCACTTCAGCTACAGTTATAAATACTAGGATTGAATTTCCTTCCTCTTCATTCCAGAAATGACTTGTAGAGAGCAGAAGTGAACTATTACTATTTTTTTCTAAATCTTATGGTGTTTTCTTTCATTGAGGAAATCTTGGAAAGAAGAGTGGCTGCACACATGTTAAGCCCACACATTTCAGTGGGAATTACTGCGTGTACAAGTACTTGTGAGCACCAGGCAGTCTGCTGGGAGGTACTGAAACCTCCAACATTTCTATTGGGAAGGAAAAGTTTCCTCAGAGAAAATGAAGATCTGGGTAAACCTCTGTGCCAAGCAACCCCAAAGACTATTTGTCCTTCAGCTCTTTGAGCAAGTTCCCAGCCACCTCCGTCACCCACCATTTCTTCAGAAGTTTGGAGCTGAACTTGTGCTTCAGCGAGCTCTGCTTCAGTTTCCCTTGCTCACAGTTTCCCTTGCCAGGGTTTCGTCCACTGAGTTTGATTAACAGTTTGGCCAATAGGATTTTCTGATTAAAGCCTTGTCACTTGTTCTGTAGGTTGTTTTTTTGTTTTGTATTCAGGACCATTTACTACACATAGACCAGGCTCAGTTTACTTTTAACCTCACCTGCAGTTGTTTCAAGCAACACAGAATGAAACACAAATTCGAATATAAAATTATTTCCATTCCATTACTTCTTTGCCAAATTGTCTGTGGTTTAAATGCAGAAATTTCAGTGGGCCAAATGCTGTTCTTACAATAACTTTTCTGGTCTTGTGAAGCAACTGAGACCAGAGTTTGATCCAGTTTCCCTGTTGTAAATCGCCATCATGGTAAACAAAACCTAATGTTATGAATGCATTTAAAAGTAAATAAAAAACAGCATTGCAAAGTAAAGCGGCGAGTGGATGCATTTGCTCATTATATACTAAATAACTCAAGCAGTTACCACCTTTGCTGGCTAATTGCTTTGCTTTCTATTTTAGACCAGAAGTCATCATATTTGAATATAAATTGGGGTGCCGTGCTAATCATGTGCCATTTTTTTATGACTAATTAACTTTCTTTTGCATTTAAACCACTAAAACCAATTGAACTTCAGACTCACAAGCACCATTCTCTCCATTTGGGAACACTTAAAATTCCAGCAAGGGATCTCAGATGATCTGAAATTCATTATTGGCTGTTACACCAATACTTCAGATCACTAGAAGAACAAAGTGGTAGTGCAGAGATTATTTGTTGTGCAACCACTTGCAGAGCTCTCTGCTATTTGCAGAGCAACTTAATGAAATATGGACATGTTTACAAAAGATTGTTCATAAGAGATCATTTCAAGCACACTGGTTAAATCTTTCTATTTGGTACATTAATTGCTCTCTTACAGTAACAGTGGGGGTTTTAAAAGAATAGTTTTGTTATTGAAGATTTGAAGATTCATTTTCAGCTTGGAGGGATTTCCCCCCCCCCCTCCCTCTAAATACTCATGAAGGTGAGTTGAATTACTGCAGATGGTTTAGCCTGGGGGAAAGTATGTATTTTTAACAAATTGTAATTGCAAAACACATTTCCCTGACAGAGAGCTCTCGCACTGTTCATCTCTTGAACATACTTTCCTATTTTATTTAGTGTTTTGATAACGATCTTTCACAGCTATAAATGCATGATGTTGAACATCCTTTCAAATATGGTAATATCAAGTGCTTTCCCGCACGTAATGCCAGAGTTTTGTCACTAGTGAGTTTTATTAACTGAATGAGGAGTTTTTGCACGAGGAGGGTCTCGCTCTCCAGCAGCGGTGGTGTTGGGGGGAGGCAGCGTCACCTGGGGGTCAGCCATCGGCCTGGCACGGGCTCCTTTTATTCTTGAGCAACTCCATCTCTCTGCTTCAGGTGACCATCTGATAAATAAGGGAAGCTAAAGCACCTTGTCTGGGCTGTGTTTGCACTTATGTAAAGCCCAGAATATAGCCCACTGCAGTGTATTCTAAGTTGTCCTGCCAATTTTGTTTTTTTCTGGCTCTCCTTGGGAAATAAGGGACATAAAGGGAAAAGCAAACTTCTGTTCTGTCTAGTTCACTGCTAGCTAAATTCCAAGATAATTTGTGCCAGATATTTCCAGAGATTCTGGATCCTTATGCAGGACTCACCAGCCTGCCTTGGTGTGCAGATGTTCTGGTGACTGCATGCCAACTTACTGAAAAGTTTTCTTTCTCGGACTGGGTTACTAAGACAACAGTTCCACTTGATTCTTTAAAGCAAATTCATTATTTGAATGAACATAACAAGTCCTTCTGCCACTCCTTGCATTTCTCCAGTCATTTTTAGCTTCCACATTGCCTCAAGCTAGTTGCAGGGTGCTGACTTGTTAATTATACAGTCTCTCTATGCTCTGAAACTCCTAAGGATATGATGGCAGATGCTGCTGGACTAGTTCTTGTATAGAACTGGTATAGGATGCTGGTGTAGGACAACTGCATGATGATCATCTTTGGCCCAAAAGGCAAGTGCTGGGTTTCTGGTACATATTCATGTATATGTTAATCAAAAAATGTAGCAGCATATTGTGGTTTTAAACCATTCCATTTCAGTTCACTGAAGTACACCACTCCTCATAACATTCATTGGATTGGGAATTAAACAGTGGGATGAGAAGAAATAGATTTGGCCTGAAAATGATTTCTTTAAGTGTGCTAAAAAATATATCTATTAATGGTCCTTAAGCAATCCAGGAATGTACATTAGATGCAGAATTACAGGAACTGAGCATTACTGCAATGTTATCAATGGTCTGTGCAATGTATCAGAGGTGTGGCATGGATTTAAAATTAGTACTTCCAACATTTTTAAGACTGAGCAGGGAAATAATTTTGTTGTCTTTATTCCCTGATTTGAGGCACTTTTTGAAAAAAGTGCTGAACATTAACTTCCTAGAGATTTGACTATTGCTGTACATTTTTCACTGAGGGTGCTCCAATATAATGAAGATGGTTGGCAGTAGAAAACCTGAAGACAGGGAGAGAGGTTAGATGAAGCAAACATCCTAATCACATAAATCATTACTCTAGGGCAAAATGTAATGAGCGTGTTTTAAAACATGAGCTGTCTGCACTGTGACATCCATTTAACATTGTACAATCATGCCACACCAATAACTAGTTAACTTTAATGAAATCCTCCTCCCCCTTCACGTCGCCCATGCTTTTGATTAGTCTGGAGGTATTCACAACAATACTCAGTATTGATTTCCCTATAAAGACAGCTTCTTGGTCCCCATGGATAAATGTGGGAGCAAGTGACACTTGTGACTGTGCAGATTTCAAATTAATGGGCTACTCTGGTATGACTAAAAGAAATGATAGGTACCTTGTGGTATTAATCATTTTGTGACAGTCCTTCCTAATTGCACCAGTTTTAAACCTCTATAGAAAATGCAGCTTTTGGGGTTAAATCAACCTATTGCATATCATCCATCCTCAATGACACCCATGTTTTCTGTGCAAAATGCTGAATAAAAATGGTGCAGAAGAGCAGATGTTACGCTGAGGCGTTTTCGAGGTTTCGTGTCACCTTTGTCTTCGGAGCAGAGATAAACAAGCTCCCATAGAGAACACGGTGATGGAAATGTCTTTGCGGTCACAGGTGAAAATCTGGAGCAAAACTAAAGAAACATTTTTATTCAGTAATGGCCTCATTTGAAAGAATGATTGCAAGAGAGGGATCTGTCTGAGAGGCTGTATTTATCCACTTGATGCATATGTGTGTTTACTTACATTTACATAGGAAAAATAGTCTGACACGTTCAGCTTTT
Organism: Pterocles gutturalis; assembly: GCF_000699245.1. NCBI lineage: Eukaryota > Metazoa > Chordata > Aves > Pterocliformes > Pteroclidae > Pterocles > Pterocles gutturalis. Next base: position 51,717 of record NW_010144464.1, read on the forward strand.
ACTTTCCTATAGGGGAAGTGCAAATATCCATTTAGCCACATAAAATATGGCCATCTCTGTGATTGCTAACATCTTTTCCCCCTGATCTCTCATTTATAATGTGCTCTTGAATACCAATGATGTTGATCTCTGGAATCTTGTTAATTCCCCTGTGGGGAGTAGGGCTTTTACTGACTTCCAGCCTTATCAGCAAGGAGACAAATGAAGCTCTTTGTCTTATGGTTTTCTCTTTTATTAAATGAATTACAGGTTTGATGCAAATCCCATTAAACTCTTGGTGTGTGTTGGATCATTTTCTTATTGCAAAGCTGCTCTACTTTTCCCTTCTGTTAGCTGTTAGGAGGAGGTGAGAGCCTCCACCAGCTGTTGTCTGGGCTTGGTGTCATGCTCCTGACGCTTCTTATCCACTAGCTAAAGTCATTTGCAGAACTGCGATAATACCAACATAGTCAAATCATGCTAAAAAAGTGACAATATTTTGCCTGTATTCAGTACCTGTAAATTGAAAAAAACCCCACACAGTCCAAAGCCCCAGCAATTCACTTACATGGCAGAGGTATTATGGGGATTCATAGAATTTTTGATGCAAAGGATATGATAATTACTGTGCAGCTATATACATACACATGTATACCAGCATGCATTCCTCAGCACAAATGGTGCTTTTAACTGTCTTGTACTCTTTATCTGGCAGTGAGTCATGCAAGATGTTTCGTGTAATCAAACATGCTCTGAAGCACGGAGTAGGCATGTCTCCCTCAGGAGCTATGCCACCGGGACCTCACAGTGTGCTGGAGGAAGGATGTGCACATTCCTTTTCCCCTGTGCAAACTCTGAATCACCAAGAAGCTTGTTTGCACTGCGGCTTTGTGGTGGCACATCCCATATGTTGCCGCTCTCTCTGGCTTTTGCTTTCAAATGAGGTGCTGTGCTGGAACCAGAAAAGGGCCACACCATTTTGCTAGAATTGGTACTGGTTTTAACATGGTGAGGTCAGGACAAGAACCAAGATTTCACTGCCTAATAATAATAAAAATAATGGCATTAGGGTGACTGTTTAAAGGAAAGACAGTGGGCTTTGTCTATCAAAAAATAAAACTGAGCTGCAGACAGTTCAGCTCTTGCAAATCCTGTTGTCTCTGGAAGACTAGAGATGGTGATGGGTCTTCTCACAGCTCTTCCTAATGCCCTCCACCCTTAGACGTGGCTGGCAGAGTAGGAGTGGGACTGTGACATGTTGCTACCAGCCATAAGGTCCTGAGCAACTCGGTCATTGCCTACAGCTAGGAGTTTTCTTGGAATCAGGGTGAGAAGAATGGTTGGCACCCAAAACCAGCAAGTCCCTGCACTGGCCAGAGCAGGTGGGGGACGTCTGGACACACGTCATGGGGAGAGCAGTCGCCTGTCCCTGTGCAGACCGCACTCCCCACCACAAACTGTGTGGCCACGGTGGACGTGGAGTCGAACACAAAGCTGGGGGAGGGCACCTCTGCTTGCTGCTATGAGGTGTTGGTGGGAAACCAATAACGTGATGTGTCCTTATGATAGCTGCCAATTTGCTGCTGCCGCAGACTGAGTCAGTCTCATTAGCACACCACTTCATTAAGTTTCTCTTTTAATTGCTCCATTGGGTTAAGCTTCAATAAGCATCTAAGAATGTTTTTCCATTCAGCAATAGAGAAAAGGAGAGATGTACAATACATGATGTTGTTTATGGGTTGTCAGTGGAACAGAGATGCGAACATTTTGCTTTCACACAGCAGATTATAGGTTTTTTTTCTTCCTATTTATGATTAAAAGAGCAAACATCAATCACTGGTGTTACAATGAATGAGAGTTACAAGAAATGAATGTGAGGCACAAATATTTTTTTTTGACTTTTTTTTTTTTTTAATTCTTAACTTTACCAAGGCCATGAAGATTGGTCAGATCCATAATGCCAGGGGACCTCAAACGGGAGGGTTCCACTGAAACTGCAGTGTGATCTTCTAAAATACTGCTTTTGTCTAATTAAAAAAAAAAAAAAAAGTAATTTCTGACTGATTCTAAAATTCTTGTCATTGAAGATTTAGAAGTTGTAAGCAGTAGTGTAATATTTGCTCTTATCTGTCTTTTAAATTCTCACTTGCTTTGAGTTGATTTGTCACATATTTCATAATTACCATTAACTATATGAAATCTTCTCTAAATGAACTGCACTGCCAACATGGTCATTTCCAGTTACTCAGTTTCAATTAAGCAGATCTCTTTAATAAACCTGAAATCCTCTTTTGATCTTATTCATCATTTCAAGAGCTGTCTTCTATGCCTTCTAGCTTCATCATACTGGATTTTTGGGTTCTAGTTCATTAGTTTTGAGCAACCTTTTTGGCTAGATATCCTTAGAAATATTGCAAAGTTCACATAGGTTGATTTAATTTATGTTTTTGTACATGTTAAATGACATTCTTGAACTATTACTTTATTTTGCCTCCCTTTCATGTATTTATTAGTAAAAATATTTCTCAATTCATTCTTTACATGAAGTTATAAGGAACTGTTTAGTTTCCATATGTCCATGCACACACAAGTTATAATATGACATTATTGCATGGAAAATGGCTGTTCACATGTAACTACCTTTGGGAAATGAAAGGCAGCAGGTTTTCTTGGCTTTATGTATTTCTGTTATCTGTACACAAGACTGTTCCATGGCTTTTCACCATCCTGAGCAGGTAGAAATTGCTGTCCTTGTAGCCAAGGTCTTGGACAGCACTGCCCCTGTCCTGCCCCTCTGTTCATATGCCAGGGGGCAGAGAAGGGGATGGATGGCTGTACCCTGCTAGTCCCAGTGAGGGACACGTGCTCTCAAACCACCATTTCCCTCTTTCTGTCCTGAACCATGTCTCATTTCTGTTCACTGTCCAGTCATTAAGCTTGTTGCATTGATGGGTTTTGTTGGTATCTCGGCTGTGCAGTGAGACAAGTCTGGGCAGAGGGTCCCTCCCAGTGCCTGCATGCTGGGAGCTGGACCTTTGACTTGCATCAGCCTCAGAAAGGGCTCTATGTGCACCTGGGTCTTTCAAAATAGTTTATTTCTGATAAACTTTCTCAGAGGCAAATTATATTTTGTTTAATATTGATTTATTTACATAGATACAGTTTGCATGCAACTGTAGAGTTTGTGCTTCTGTAAAGATTGAAATGCAATTTGCACTGACTCAGTTATTAAACGCTAAAAAAGTGCATACAGAGTTTAGTATGTGGCTTTCAATTCTGAAGTACAAATGTTTACGTTTTGTAACATTTGCGAAATTTTTCACTGACAGATAAGGTAACATCAAAGTCTTAATAGTTTATTTTACAAGGATATTTTGGAGTCTTTTTATCTTGCATGATTGCTTATCTTCTCTGCTGCAACTTGTTGAACGGAAGGATAATCTTCCTTTTGGATTAGTTTAGGAATTTCAGACCAGAAAGTCCACAGTGTTTTATATATGAGAGTATTTTATTATTGCTCATGTTGCTTCTGCTGAAATTCAATGTTATTAAGTACACACCAGATCAGTTTTTCATTCTGCTTAGCTGGTAGCATTAACTGAAAGTCCTTAAAGAGGGTCAGTAAGTGAAATCAACATAAATATCTATCATAAATCCTCTGCCTTTCTTCTAGGAATCAAGTTACAAGCAAAAAATGTCCAAAATTTACAGTGAATCAGTTGCAAAATGTTGTCCGGTATTATTGAGGTTGTCTGGGCAGAGGTATCCATTAAGCAATGTGCAGAACTGTGTGAAAACCTAAATCAAAACTCCAGTCATATATCTTCTGACTCTAGTAACTGAAAGGTGGTTCAAACCAAGCTGTTATTCAGGGTCATATTTTTACTCTGAAATTAAAGTGCCTAGAAATGTAACCTACAAAAAAAAAATTAGTAGTGATGTTAAACACAGGGCTGGAGCTTTAAAAAACCTTCAAATTCTCACATTTGCAATCCAGTCTTGAGAAATGGCCACAATACTTGAACATATTTAAAATGGATTTGCAGATTCCACTACATATATATTTTATTCTATCAGGGTTTTCAGGGAACTGTTGACAATGTAGAATAGATGGATACATACAGAAAGAAAGCTCATGGGGAAAAGCCACTGAAGAATTCTATTCAACAAAATCACCAATTTCTTACACTTTTAAGCCTAGAATTCTTACAACTGAACCTTTAAAACTAGTAATTGTAGGTATGAGTTTTGCTCATAAAAATAACCAACTAGCAAGCACATTTTTAAAGACAATGTGTGCAATTAGATTAGCAATTATACATTTTGTTTTGTTGGCAAACATTCCTTCTTCAGTTTGAAACAAAGAAGAAAATGTGATGAGCAGCTTTTGGATGACACGAAATATTACACATAAATGCTTTTTAGCAAATCTACCCCAAGCAAGTCTAATAGAAGCTGCTGATTTTCGTAAAAGGAAATAACATTTGGTTAAAGTTTAATGTTAAGGAAATGAACTGTCACAAAGTATAAGGCTTGAACAGACTGAGAAGGGATGACAGCAACGCCTCTTTCGGACCCAAATGCTGCTAAAATGCCATGGTAACACTCATGCATTATTTATTTCCATGACTAAATATAAGCATTACTTTTTCTATCCTGAACTGAACCACAGCTGGGAATTAGAGTTTTCTTTCAATAAAGCTCATCAGTCTAACTGATCTATCAGTCTCACCAGGCAGGCTCTTCAATTAACCAAGTAGCTGTTCGATGCGCTCACGCCAGCACAGCCACACTGGGCCACGTGATGGGGGATGCAGACTGCCCCGGGAGCTTGCACTGCCCACAAACAGATCCACGTGTTACATGAAATAAATTACCTGTGTTTTCATCAAGTGATAAATGCACTATTGGCCCTTTGTGTCCTGGCAGGACGTTCGGAAAAGAAGGAACAAGCTGCCAGAAAAAGGTATGAGCTGGTGACACCTTTCCAGATCTAAGGGGTTGCTCTACAAAGAAGCTGGCAGAAAATACGTTGATGGGCTAAGGAACTGCCCTGGCAGCCTGCCTGTCATTAGTGGTGCTCACACCTTCTTTGCTAAAATTTTAGATCTTATGTGAACCGCTGCAGTGAAAGATTAATTGTGGACAAGTACTTGACATCTTAACTTTGCAGCATGTGTTGGGATTGGAGACCGTGAGGAAAGCTCCCAAGACAGAAGATAAAGACCGACGTGTCCGCTAGTGCAAACTGGCATCCTTCAGCCAAAGGGAATGAAATTCTGCCAGGTTAGATTTACTGAGACTCCAACCAAAAGCTCATAATAAAGTTACAATGAGCAGACACCAGCTTCTCAGAAAAAAAACCTCAAAACTAGTGTTATTGATAGAGAGTGAAACAGAGGCCTCAGAATTACTCATCCATCATTCAAGGAATGAGGCTCTGGAGCAGCCATCGCCTGAGCACACAGCAAACATCATTACGTGAGTAAGACCATTAATTTGTAATGTCACTATGGAACTGCTTCAAATTAGGTTCACAGTTAAGGCTCTTGATGAGTCAGGGCTGTAGCACTTCAGTGCTCATGGTCAAAAATTACCAAGAAGAGGTTTGCAGGAGAGAAATGAATCCTTCCCCACATCTAACGTGAGAGAAGGCCAGGTTCCCGGGGAGGCAGGGAAAGGGCCAGGGGAGTGCGGCACCTGCTTTAAGGACAATTAAGCTTCCTGGTCAGGCGTGTGCTTTCACTACTGCCAGGAGCCCCAGGGATGTACACATCTCTGGAGCAGGTTTGCTCCTTGCCCTGTTGATTGCACCTTATGGCCTTGCCTAAAACTTCCCAAATCCATAGCGGAATGGGAAAATTCTGAATGCTGCTCCTTACTTTGCAAAAGCCTCCTTCAAAATGTAATAAACAGGCTCTCAGAGGAAGGCGACAGAGGTAGGCATCCAAACCCCACGGAAAATTCATTAAGAGATGGGCTTCCTTAAGCTCTTCTGAAAAGCCCAGTACACACAAGTGATTTCTAAAGCATGAAAGCGATGCCCAGAAGTTTTGCAATAGTGCCAAGAGCAGAGTATTCTGCCAGTTTTTCACTCCTGATTCAAGTTCTGGCAATCAAAAAGGACAGGTAATGTTGTTACAGCAAGATTAGTTACAATTTAAAAATTACTTTCCCCCTGATTCTTTTGGCCATAGTTTGTTTTGAAAAAAGAAGGCTTTTTGAGCTTGAGTGTATAAATTCATAAGGACTCGCCCCAAATGACCACAGTTTGATTTTCAATTCGTTAAGACAGATGGCAAGTTTAGTTTTTTCATAAATTGTACATGGAATCCTTCTATCCAATTTCCTGTTGTTTACTAAAATGTATGGAAAAAGATCAATGCAAAGCTGAGTAGATAATTGTCAGGGTGGCCGGTCATTGGCTAAGGCATAGAGTAGCAGAGAACCGCACACACCCAAACTACCCACGCTGTATAGCAATTCGCGTTAGTTAACCTTTGAAAGGAAAAATCAGCATAATCTTTGAAAGGAAAATAAAATTTCAATACAATGATAGAAGTTTCAGCAAATTGTTTGTTACGGGCTACAGAGTACACAGGTTGTGCAGTGTGTTAGTAATTCTTCAGCACTACATATTATAATAGAATCACAGAGTGGTTTAGGTTGGAAGAGACCTTAAAGACCATTTAGTTCCAACCCCTTGCCATGGGCAGAGACACCTTCCACTACACCAGGTTGCTCAAAGCCTCTCAAGCCTGTCCAGGTCCCTCTGGATGGCATCCCTTCCCTCCAGTGTGTCAACCACACCACACAGGGTGGAGTCGTTGGCAAACTTGCTGAGGGCACACTCAATCCTACTGTCCATGTCACTAACAAACAACACTGGTCCCAATACCGAGCCCTGAGGAATGCTACTTATCACCGGTTTCCACTTGGACATGGAGTCCACTTATAACATTGTGGCTTAGTTCTTTCTACCACCCAAATTCACATATTATTAATGTTCACTTAACATTTTTAATGTGTTGTAAACTACTTATTGAAGGAATGCTAACATAAAGTGAGATAGATGAGTCTGTCCTCAAATAATGACAAAGTTAAATTTGAATTAATCTAACATTTAAATACCAGTAAGGAGACAAAGGCACTGCTGACAAGACTTGTTAATGTTGGGCAGTGCATGTTTCTCAAGTTGTGTTGGTTTTGTTTATGAATGAGTGCTCTTTGTATATTTATGCCTGTGCTTTTCTCCCCCTCTCTGTTCCTGCTAATCAATGTGTATATCCACCACTTAGGACAACTGATGAGTCCCCAGAGCCAGCTGAGCCTTGGCAAGCAAAGTCACCTGTGTTAATGAATACTCATTTGAAATAATTTACATGAGAGATGCAATTTACAATATTTTCTGTGTAAATTGCATGAAAATCAAGGATAATTGGGCGTTAAGTCATTCTTCTCAGTTCCTCAGGGATGTAGCTGCATGAGAAAGGTCTGTAAATTCCACCCAACACAGCCAGATGTTCAATTTATGGCAGCTTTGTTAGAAAACTCATTAAACTTTGGGTAATAGTAAACAAATGTTTTTACTGATACATTCTACAGTCAAATATCCTGTCTTTTTTGCATTTCTTGGAGTGATCTGACATAAAATTGAAATTAACCCTTTGGCAATTTTTTCTTCTTTTAGGCAATCCGTGCCTGTGCTGGAATCCACTCCTCAAAATATTGAACAGCAGCAATATTTACAGTCCTCAGGAGGTGTCAGCACATGGAATTAATTCTGTTGCTATTTCTGACCAAGACCCTGGGAAATCTGAGAAATCATTTAGCCTTTGAGAATCCTTTCCCTTTGGGATAGCAGACTTGCTGGTGCAGTTTAGGAAGAGAGACTAGGAAGCACTGTGGCCCAACCCAGACAAGACCTCCTCAAATCTTCAGTAAGACCTCAACTTCATCATCCCTGGAAATGCAATTAATAAACGGTGTCTGACAAATAAAGGTCACAAGTGACGGAGTTTAAGGTACCTGCAGTTGCTGGGCAGTCAGCAGAAGTTTACAAAATCTCTATTCTACACAGAGCTTTTTGCTCCACGGTGTTAGGGAGTCATGCAGGTAGCTCTGACCTGTCGTGCATTTTACTGCTCTGAAAGTGTTCATAATATTTTTCTTTCAATACTGAAATACAAATTCCAGATGTGTTTGCATGGCATAAAAAGAATGACTTGCTGTCCTGGTGTCTGTCTTCCTTGAGTTAATCTTTGTTTTATAATGGCTGTTTTGAATTTCCACCTTCAAAGTTAGCAAAGAACATCTGTAAATCTGGGCTGCCTGTTCAACAAAGTGACATGCACAGGTTTTCACATGTGAACCGAATGTTTCCAGCTGCATGTGCAGGAGGGTGATTGATGCAGTCTTTTGTCTCAGCACTAGTTAAGGAGAGTCGGAAAGTACATTTTTTAGTTAGCTATCTTTTTTTGATACTTTGGTCTGAAGGTACTGATTCAGTCATCACTCTGTCCCAGTAATTTGTCTTGCTTCTAAAGGGAAACAACTTGCTCTAGCCTTTCAGTGCATTACAAAGCACAACTGTTCTTGTACCACCTCCATACAAAGGCATCAATATGTTGGGAGAATGACATAGAGAACAAAATCCACCTTTCACACCTTCCCTGTTCAACAGCTCCAGGGCTCAGGGCACTGTGAGAGCTTTGGCTTTTCCTTCCTGCAAGTGGGAAGCAGTGTTTGTTTTCATATTCTTTCATTTTATTCAGGTGCCTAGTTCTGGTAAGCATTGATGCAAATTTAACCTCGCAACTGCACAGTGAAACATTAAAATCCAGTCCCCAATCTACTGATTATATAAGGCAGTACATAATACCAAACTCTGCATTTGCAAACTGACAGTATTGGATATCCTTTCCAAATGCCATCTGCAAATACTATAATTAGAATATATGCTTTTTTTCTAATTCATTTAACAGTAATAAAAAGATCAAAAAATTTTCAGGCGTAAATTTTCAGGAGACAGCAGCAGTAAATGCTTAAATATGCAGTGAGTCAAGATAAGAATTTGCCTCATAGACATATTGCTAACACAGACATCAAATTAGCTTGACATCGGCTCAGTAATGAGTATTTCAGGCAAAACAACAGAAAAAAAATTTGAATCAATCAGTATTGGAATATCTATAAATATATACATTGAAGTCTAATTTAGAAACAAGTTCTCATGTTTATATATGCATGATATAATGTAAAGAAGCTTCTATTTGAATTTTCAAGTGAAACTCTTAACATTTAGGTTTAAATTGACACTTAGCTGATGCTTTTTTTGAAGCATGATAATAGTAATTTATTTACTTAAATACAATGTAATAGCAACCAGCATTCTGTTGCAGCGCTGATGAGGCATATTGCAGCCCAAGTGCTAGTGGTAACCCCAAATCTTCTTCCTAGACAACGTTACCAGAGGCAAGGTTTAAGTTCCTACAGAATGTCCTTAAAATTTACAAATACCATTAAATGTAGGCTCTGGTTTAAATATTCCCCTGGGTACCATCAATACTTTCCCAGTCAAGTTCCTTTGGGGGCATACAACAGGCAAACCATCCATTCATGGTATGATGTGTACACCTTTGCCTGCTACATCTCACTCGCAGCTCGATGTTGGAGATTCGAGTCTTGAGATACCCTTTAGCAGGCTTGTTTTCACTGCCTTGGAGAATGCTGCCTTATCCCAGAAGATATTGATGTTTCCATCAGTGGAGGATGGAAGGAGATGAAGGATGTCTTGGAGGAATTATTCAACGTGCTGTGGGGTATAGCTGGGCCAGCCCCAATGACACCCACGTATGTCACGCAGTGAAATCCACCTACACAAGCAGCACGGTGAAACCCAGACACACCGACAAGGGCGAATGAGCCTTTCATGTGCACACAGCGTAATCCGAATTCAGCTGTTGCTGAGGTCTGAGTCTTTGGCACTGCTGCGCTGCCTACTCACAGCTTGATAAAGGCACCAGTGACATGTTTTGGGACCTACTCTGGGATTAATGCTCTTGGGCTGGCTCAGATGGGAAATATCAAACCGGCAGTGAGGGAAACTGCAATTTCACAGGCTGTGTCACTCCAGCTCTGCCGGTCCCAGAGCTGCGCTTTGATACACTGCAGGCTCTGATAAATTCCCTATAGGAAAAGGGAGGATGGATGGTGACCTTGTGACCCACCACTCAGTCCCGCTTAATCCCTCCAGCCCTGTTCTGCGGATGCAGGAAAGTCCCTTGATGTGTGTCTTCAGGAGAGTGAGGATGAAAAAAGTTGCTTAAATGCTTGTAACTGTCACAGAAATACAAAGCCAGCAAAACGAATGGTGGGTTTTTCAATAGCTAATGTTACCCTGGATTCACTTTGCTTGCAGATTCAGTCAGCATATATTTATTTCTATTTTAACATTCACTGTGCTGACAGTAATTTTGTTAGGGACAAAATATTACAATCAGAACCAGAGTTTCCAGTAAAAGGATGCATTTCATTTGCTGCTTCCCCCCTCCCTCCACTATCTTCTCTGCCTCTCACCACCTTGGTCTACATGAAACAAAATTTGAATGAATCGTGCAGAGGCAAGATAATTTCAGTGCCTGATACTGCAATATTACTGTGCAAAATGATATGTTAGCCTGGTTAATAGATTATTTATTTTCATTAAATACTGATTATCGGTGGCTTATGCGGGCAGGCACTTTCCTGTTTACTGTGCAAGTAGCTGTATGTTATGGTAGGGTTCAGTCTCATGGAGTTTCGTGTTTTGGCGCTGGCTGGCACCTGCATAGTAATTCTGCCCCTAAAATATGTGTGCATTTCACTGGTGCAATTTTATACTTGGTGTATTCAAAAATCCCTGGAGTGAATGAGGATGTTTTAACCAAGGGTCCCGCCCTCACATCGCCAGGGAAGGTACCTCAAAAGGCCAGCCAAAACTGTACGAAGGTTTCCTAAATTCTACGACCCAACACTCCTCTGCCTGAAGCCTGGCAGCACTGGCCATTGCACAGGCAGCCTTACTGGTGTGGTAGAAACAAAGACACAGAAGAAGACGTAACAGCAGAGAAAAGTATTGAGAAGTCTTTATTTCTGCAGAATTCATTCACTCAAAATCAATTAGCACAATGATACATAAATGGTGAAGGAAGAGAAGGTTTGTACTGTGGACCCAGGGTAGGGTTTTGCATTAGCACCAGTAGTAGCAAAAGCCACAATTGTAAGGCAAAACTAACCACATCTCTGCATTTGTGAAAGAAGTAAATTCAGAGTAAAATTATTTTTTTCTTAATATGGCTGACCTGATGATCCAGGGCAGCACAAGTTCGGCTTTGCAAAAAGAAGAAGAAGAGGTTTCAAGGTTTGCAATAGCATAGGAAAATCCCCTACTATTTACAAAGAATTACACTCTCTTATTTTTGCTCATTATCTGTTGTATTTCCTTGCAGACAGAACTAGTCCAAATTCAGAACTGCCATTGCAAAAATCAGAATGAAATGTCAAAAAATTTATCTGACACCAAAACAGAATTAGACACAGGAATAGCTTTTCATGGAGATACTGTGTTTGAAATACTGCATTCCAGTAGTACTTGATAAGGTTAGAACACTTCATTGTGTCTTTATCATTTCTAAACTACTCTGAAAAAATCAAAACAATAGTGGAAAAATGTTGGCATGTTGACCTTAAGGAGACAAAATTTTATGGGAGCTTTTAATAAAAAAAATATTGATGCATGTTATACATTTCCAGAAAATCATTTCAGGGTGATCAAATGAGAAACTTTTTTGTCAGGCAATGCTTGACTAGTACCAGCTCCATCTGTTCAAGGAAATAACTTCCACAGAAAATATTTCTTCCTTAAAATGGCCTCTGTAGTTTTCTTATTCTTTTACTTGGTAAATCTCAGAGATGTTTGTCAAATTTTGCCTGTGGACTGTGATGAACCAATATCATGGACATGGGTGATGATGTGCTGCAAATATAATAAGGTGAATGTAACTTCTTTTTAAAATGTCAGTATGGCATTTTGGAAAAAAATACTGAAACCCTTCATTTTCAGTTAAAATGCACACCACTGATTTCTTTTACATCACCACCAGAGATGTAAAAGCAAATGAGCTCATTGTAGGGCAATGCAATGATAGTTATTATGAGATTAGAATATAACAATAATCCACTTAAATTATTAACAGCAGGCTGGTACTTCAAAGTGACCCTTGACTCTTATCTTCATAAGAAATAATAGCAATAACATTGTCATCAAAGGAAATTAATTTGAATTTCAATGAAACCCTATTAAAAAGGTTTTATAGAGTTATGAATACAGACAAACATGGAGCCTCTCCTTATAGGGAGTGCAAATGGTCACTGGACCCGTAGGGAAATGAAAGAAGGACTGTCAAAACAAGGAGAGTACACCTTGGCATTGGTATTGAAAACTTGGTAAACAAGTTGTTTTCTAGCGATAGTGTTGGGTTGAAAACCTGAACAATGAGATTTGCTGGCACGTTCTTGGAACATATTGCACACATGGGAATTAAAATGCATTTTCTCTTTGAACCATAGCATGTGTAGGGGATTTATGTTGTTCAAAGTAAGGACGTAAGTGGACACTAATATCCTAATTCATCAAAGAATGAGCACAGGCTTAAATCCACCTTTACTTAGCAAAGCTCTTAGGAATGTGTTTACTTGCAAGAATATGCTAGTGGTTAATGAAATCAGCAGTATGTGTTTACAGGTACTGGAAGGGATTAGAAGAAATGTCTAAACTTGTTGAAAAGACATCTAAAGTGGCTCTGTAATTTGTTTCCTGCTACAAATGTCTTTGAAACCAAAATAAGCACACTCTGTTTTTTTCTAGGTTTAGAATATACTTAATGCTTCCAGCATTAGTATTTTTATGGTGCTCGAGATTGTGAAATATGTTTCATTGCTGAATGCACACTTCTGTACAAGATGAAGCAGGCTGGGTGTCTTGACTTTTCTAGCTTTTGACCAGCAATGAAATCTACCGATGGTACTATGGAACTGGTATTAACAGTGCTCTGGGGTCTGTACAATATATTCAACAAAAACACATTCCTTGGCCATTTTGCAACCTATGCTTTGTAATGTGTAACTTCTCTGTTGATTTAGGGTCCTATTATCCCAGTAGATGGACTTGTCTCAAAATATTCTTCTCGTTTCTGGTGTATTTGAGTGCATGGGTGTGGAAGTTTTTGTTGTTTCTAGCTGAAGCCATTCCATTTTATGCGTTATGTAAAATACCTCAGTGGAAAGGAAAGTGTGAAATAATAAAGAAGACTCTGAGGCAAGAACTGCAGGCTTGTCTCCTTCATCCCAACTGAATTAGCCCTTCAGCTAGAGAGCCTTACACTCAATCTCTGTAATCCACTCCATCAATTAATACTTCGTAAAGCCTGGCAAAGGATAATCACCTCTTCAAGCAAGAACTGAAAGCAGCACGCTGTTTCCACAGCAGAGCAACCACCATCATTTCTGGCTGCTCCTAAAATGAAGCAGCTACATGTTTAAACCAGAAATGGGCCAGTTTGATCATAGCTGAGTTTTGTAGTCACTGAACAACTAAATAAAAACAGGTATCGCTTCCACAGCACCCTGTGCTCGGCACAGCTGTGCGGTGCTCTCCCTTTTGTGCTCCTTGGTGCTTCTCTGCTCTGCCTTCCTCCTTACTACCTCCTCTGTAATTTCCACGGCACAATAATTCTCAAAGTCAAACTCATTTATCTGGCTGACCTCAGACTGCCTAAATTTGTAATGCTATTAAAAGATGTTACGAAGAGATGAAGAGTCCCTCTTTCCAGGACACAGTATTTATAGTGTGCCACTAACAGGTAACTCGTGTAGAGCAAGAGGAGTCACTGGAGCCCCTCTCTCTGGGCTCGCTGGCGTACTTGGCAATGTTTGCACGTTCTTGGAAAAGGAGAACTTGGGGGACGCAGGAGGCAACCCCAGGGCCCAGTGTCAGGTGCAGTCTTTCCGTACTGCAACTGCCCATCGCCTAGAAAATGCAGCACATGCTGGTGTGACATTTCCACGACATGAAGTGCCCCACAGGACAACAGCTCAGGTTACCGGGCTTTAGAAGGAGATCCTGGAGCTGCGCCACTTGGCAGACTGTCAGGCATCTGAAAGACTTTCTGGGAAACCCACTTTCCTGGGGAAAACCCCAGGTCTGAGCCACCTCCCCTCAGCACGACAGGGCAGATCTGATTGTTCCCAGCTGACCCACCTGCAGCTGCAGGAAACTGGGCGCCCGGGGGGT